>NC_135855.1:40465567-40645567 GCF_031162955.1 Sander vitreus | reverse complement strand
GAGACAACGGTAGCGAGTAGTATGAAAGACCCGAAAATCGGCGTAAGGAGGCAGGTTGTGGGGGGTGGATGGGTCAAACAACACAGGACTTTCACCCCGGAGACTGGGGGTCCTTGTCCCGTTCTTGTCCCACGTGTCAGTTAAACGTACATCCCGACCCAGAGCGTCAAAAAGTGACGCCAAGAGTCCCGACCAATCACGTCTAAATATGACGCTAAAGGAGACTTTTTGCGTCAGTAACAAACGCCAAAGACACCTGACCATGCGTCGCTTTTTGAAGCGATGGGAGTGAGAATGTGTTGCACTCGTCGGACCGACTGTTAGTTCGGGCGGTGTCAGTTTCTTTAGTCTGTGGCCCAACAGGTGAATTAGCTCTCTCCAAGCTAACGTTAGTCCAAGTGTTGACATATGAAAGCATCAAGCCGTTAAATTGTATGTACGGGACGCAGGAGTTTTCCTCCCAGAAGTTATTGGAAACAACCATCGTGATTGGGTCTATAGTAGAGACCGTCCTACCCCTGAAAAACGTTCCCATAGGTCATTTCTACAAGCAGCAATTACGACCTGCTGTATATTTATTTCTAGTGGCGGCGCCCTCTAGTGGCCGTAGTAGTTCTGACGGGAGCAAAGCAGGAAGAAAGGTGAGGAAGTGTAAGGGCACCAAATGTCGAGCTTCAAGCCTAAATCGTGCATCAAAATATACATATTATCTTTATTAATGTAAACTTATGATG
This sequence comes from Sander vitreus, assembly GCF_031162955.1. Taxonomy (NCBI): domain Eukaryota; kingdom Metazoa; phylum Chordata; class Actinopteri; order Perciformes; family Percidae; genus Sander; species Sander vitreus. Next base: position 40,644,833 of record NC_135855.1, on the reverse strand, counting down.
ACTGTTACATGCACTGAAGAGAAGTTTTGTGGGGCAGGCAGCAGTTGTGTCCTAGAAGCTGATGAGCATGTACTTTGACAGAGGAGCTGACGCCATATTTTGCAAAAAGTATCAAAACTCGAAAGGTTTGCCCATCACTAATTCAGGTAGCAGCTTCATGTGTTTAGCCAGCGCTGACGGCCACTTTCACTGCTTGAAATAATAGTTGTGTGTGCGTGTGCGTGTGCGTGTGCGTGTGTGTGTGTGGTTGTGATTAGCATGCACACAGGTGTCTCCTCCTGCGAGACGAGCTGAATACAAATATTTATTAATTAAGGGCTAATTTCCTGCTCCATTGATTCCAGCTCCCCCGTAGCTCCTCTCCTCTCCTCGGAGGATCAATGAGAGCACAGGCAAACCCCTGAAGTACATTCAGCCTCCAGAAACTCCTAATATATAAGGGGGGGGGGGGAAGATTGCCCCGGGGGTTTGCTGTGGGTGGGGTCAATAGGCAAAAACACACTCCCAGTTAGTCAGAGTATCAAGCAAAAGTTTGACTTTTCTTTTCATGGATCTGCAATACGTTTCCTACGGAATATCATCTGAGAGATAAACACATCAAACAACAATTTTAACAAATACGTTACAAAGATTACTCATATTTCAGCGTCCACAGATGACTTATTGTCCAGTAGTTACAATGTACAGATTTCAGTCAAACCTGATGCCTTTTAATTTTTAGAAGATATGTAATCTGTCTTGGTTTTTGTTCCGTTGTTGCAATTCAGGGTCGGCTCTGATCCAGTCCAGAAGAGAGGTGGTTGATACTGTTTGGCTAGCGTTAGCAAGCCAGACCTTCCTCCACAGCGCTGCGGAGGAAGGTCTGGCTAGTCCACACAGCATTCCTGGATGGGAGAACAATGTGCTCTGGTTTATTGGCATTTCTTTAAACCAATCAGAATCGTCTTGAGGCGGGGCTAAGCTCCGGACGGAGCCACGGTGCCTCTGCTAAATAGTCTCAGGAAGGAGCTTGTTTTGGTGGAACATGTGGACGTTCAAAAGTAGTTTTAGTCGTGCAACAGAAAACTCAGATTGGACAGATAGTCTAGCTAGCTGTCTGGATTTACCCTGCAGAGATCTGAGGAGCAGTTAACCATAGTCCTCACAAATCCACCAGAGGTTAGAACGCCAACACAGAGGACAGAGGAAGGGGGACATCCGGCCGAAAAAGGGGACATTTGGTGGAATTTCCAGCAACAAGAGAGCGATCTCGTTTTTCCCAGCAGCTTATTCGGAAGATCGTCTTTTTCTGAATAAGAGCAAAAACCAGAATATTATGTGCATGTAAACATAGTCAATGTAAATGAGGGCCGCCCCTCAATTATTTTTCGAGTTTAAAAGGTTGAATGAATGAAAATGGTCAGTCGTACAATTGAATGGACAACACCTTTTAAAATATCAGACCGCTATATTGTCCTCCAAAGATGCATGAAGTGACTCAGTGTAAATATGTAGATGGATGACACAAACGTCGGCTGTGTAACGAACCAATCAGCTGATAACAAAGATTGTAATTGGTCTGATTAGAAAAACAGAACACGTCGGAGAAGTCTGTATACGTACTTAGTTTCCTGCACTGAGGATGGATCGTGAGACAGAGCCCTAGTCACTTTTCTTTCATGTCTCTTATCTTGTACATTTTCCTCCCTGATCATCACAGTAAAACAACATTATGCTCAGAGAAACAGCAGAGCTTATCAACACTTTTGCCATCTTTTAATATGTTTATCCGGCTTCCTGAAGTTTAAGTGGCTTTGTGGGCCTCAGATTGATCTTACATAAAATGTTCTTATCTGGCTGCACACACAACACTGCTGAAATAATAAAAAATGTTAGACACTATAGCTGTCAAGGTTATCTCGCTGCAAACACGATGCACTTTCTTGCAGCATGAGGAAATAAATTGAAACACACACACACACACACTAAAAGTGTGAAGTACAAAGTAAGGTGAAGTTCTACCTCTCCTGTTCAGACTGAAATGCACGACATACTGAAGAAGAGTTCAGTTAATCCACCACCGTCTGTCCATCCGTCATGTCCTGCGTATGCCACCAAGGAAAGCTACGTGGAAGCTAAGCTAATTAGCCACTTGTAGCATGCAAATTTCAGCTAAACAACATTTCAAAAGTAGAGATTTTCACACCGTAGTTGCGTGGTAGCACCTCAACTTTTTGTTTTATCTCAGAACACAGTTAAAAACAAGATTAAAACAAATAGCAACATTTCAATCCGACATGGATCTTCGTCAGGTCCGTATGTATGTTCTGTTTAGAGTTCAGATTCAAAAAAAGGGGGAAGAGACAGTTTGGGTTAGGGTTGGGTGAGGGTTAGGGGTAGTCTCGCATTGCCAGACTAAATAGTCTCAGGAAGGAACTTGTTTTGGTGGAACATGTGTACGTTCAAAAGTAGTTTTAGTCGTGCAACAGAAAGCTCAGATTGGACAGATAGTCTAGCTAGCTGTCTGGATTTACCCTGCAGAGATCTGAGGAGCAGTTAACCATAGTCCTCACAAATCCACCAGAGGTTAGAACGCCAACACAGAGGAAGAGGACGGGGACGGACATCCAGCCGCAAAGAGGGACATCTGGTGGAATTTCCCGCGGAAACGGAGCAATCCCAGATATGGAACGTCGTTTGGATTCTTTGGCACTGGCCTTCTGATCTGAGGGTTGGAGTAGATGGAGGTATGAAGGGGTCCAGAGGGCTTCTTCTATGGATCAGTGGGTAAGTAGAGTGGTGGTAAAGTAGATGCAGTTCTGTTTGCCCGAAGCCAGGAGACGAGGGTATGATCCACAGGCAGAGTGCGTCAGACGGGCGAGCCTGGAGTTTCATTGGGTCTAGATCATAGTTTTTGTAAGGGGAAAGAATGGATGTGGCGACAAGCTGGGATATGTCTACTAGGGGTGGCCAGAGTGGGACTGGGGATTATTAAGTAGGAAAATGAAAACATAAATAGGACAATAAGTACGTAGATAATTATAATACACAAATATGATTTAAGATATAAGTGCTAGGCAAAAAGTGCTAAAACCATGCATAATACGTCAAGAGAATAACACCAAACGTGTGTATGGCGAGCATAATTGCTAAGTAAAAAGATACAAAACCATGCAAAAACTTCCAATAGGGAGAAAAGCAAGCAAGGTAAATATAAGTGCTACGTTGTAAGAGGTCAAAACGCATGCAAGTCACATTTAAATGTAAAACAAGGACTATAAGAAAACTGTGCTAAGTGTAAAAAATAGAAGGACAGAATATATAATTCAGATAAATAGGTATGTTTTTTTGTTGAGGTACTGGGGAAACCAGGTGGTGGGTATATTACACTGGAGATGTTGTGCCCTAACCCTGGGGGAGCAAGGTTCAAGTCCGCACTGCGCAGGTCCACCCGTGCTCCCTTGGAGGGCTGGGGTATTGTTGAAGCTGGAAGTGACTGCCTGCAGGCCTGCTGTAGTGTCTGTTTGCGTATAAGCTGTCCATTTGTATTAAAAGTTCAAAAAAAGCACACAAATGAGACTCCTGTTATGTAAAAAGAAACCTGACAAGTCCAGAAAAATTGAAGAACAATGATTAACGGTATGTCAGTTAAATCAAAAGTTGCTCTGTTGCTGCAGATGTACTGACATGTCTGTTTAAATCCTCCAGGATAGATTTTAAGATTTCTGCACTAACAGCTTGTATCCTTCCTTCCTCCTGAGGTGGTTGACAGTGGAAAGTTGAGAGTTTGGATTCGATCTCTGCTCTCTACATAAGAGAACCGTGCTGCCGGGCGCCATCGACCGTCGCCTCCCAAGTTCCTCTCCTCTGCCCGAAGCTAAAACAGCCGGTAAGTACATCCATCGCGATGGAACCCGAAGCCACACGGCCTAAACAAAGAGTCGATAAAGTGCTGCAGCTTTTAAACAACAATAGAGACCAAAGGTAGCGCAGAGCATCAGAATATTACTGAGAGGTAGAGAGAGAGACCATTTGGGTTTTATTTAGCCGTTAATGGCCGAGGTGAGCGTTCGATGGAGCGAAATAATGAGGAGGATCGATATCCATTGAGCTGCAGCCCTGCCCACCACACTTCCCATTACAGTGATGCCTCAGGGTAGACTAATCTGCTCCCTAAGTAAGAGGGTAACTGGAAATAACATTCAAGAAAAGAGGAGCTGCAGAGTTGGGAAGGACTATTGATTTATGCCATAAATGATAAAAATATTGATTGATGATTTTTTTTTTATTTTTAAAGCATTGAGGCGTTCGTTTGGACTTGGAGAGGCTGCTCTGTTCCTCAGCAGTTGTTTTATTTTTGGAGTTCTGCTCTTTTCCAGCAACATGTTATATTCACAGACTTCATACACTCACTGTGTAACAATAGGGGAGCACATGACCTTTTTGTTAAAGAGTAAGATCCTTTTTGTTTAACCAGAAACAGCTACTAAATGTCCATCACCAAACCCACCAGACTCCATGTAAATAATCAGGACTTTTAGCGTGTATAGAGCCAGCATATTTTCACATGTAAATGGGTGAATTAAGGGTTTATTTCAACCAAACCAGAGTGGTGATTGTTGGAACAGTGGAAAGATGAACCAAGACGGCTTTTGATAGTTTTATTTAGTTTCTGTCCACTTTTGAATGAAGTGTGTTATACGATGATAAAAGTCCTGATTATTTACATGGAGTCTGGTGTAGTTTGGTGATGGTGATTTTGGGGCTGTTTCATGTTAAACTAAAAGGATCTTCCTCTTTAACTAAAAGCTCTATCTCTGTAGGGATCCTTTCATAATGTTGTCAGACACTTAGAATAATAATCTGAGTCTGTCAGCGACAAAAATTAGGTTGCCTAGTGGTAGAGGGCGCGTCCATGTATAGAGGCTCACTCGACGCAGCAACCGCGGGTTCGATTCCGACCTGCAGCACTTTCCTGCATGTCATTCCCCCTCTCCCCTTTCATGTCCAAGCTGTCACAAAAATAAAGGCCTAAATGCCAAAAAAAAGCACTTTTAGTGGACGCAAACTGCCGCTGATCATTTGCAATCTAGTTACATTGCAGCTTGTTTCGTCTCGCTTAATACTGGACCAATTCCAAAGATTACTGTTCCCATCAGTAACTTAGACACGTAAACATGGGAAAATAGGGTCCAGGTTGAAAAATACAATAGCGAAGTTACCCTTAAAAAGAAGCATGTTGTGGTGTTGAAAGACCCTGAGTTCTCTCCATGTGTATTTAGTAATCCACTATGAGATAATAGTGAAAACGTTGACCAGCTCGTGGGGCTATAGATGAAATTGGAGGCTCAACATTTTAAGTAGGAATGAATCCAATAATCGTTGAGATATTTCAGACTGACAGAGAGACACTGTGGTCTCTGGAGCCGTGCCTCTAGCGTGGCTAAAAATGAAGCTACAAGGACACTATGTTAATCCGTGAAAATCAGACCTCTTGCAGTCTTAAAACCACACACACACACACACACACATACACATACACATACACACACAGCCTAGGGTTATATAAAATGTTAGCACCAGTCTGCTCCCTCTCACACACACTCCAAATGATAAGTGTCCTGCAGAATGTAAAAGTAACTCATCGCCGCTATCATCAGTACTTTAGCTGCTGCCGAGTGTGTTCACACCACTTCCTGTTACACTCCTGTCTCCTCAAGTGTAATTATTAACTCTCTCTCTCGTTCTCCTGGGTGTAGAGATACCTGAAACACACATGGTCAAATGTGAATCTGGAGTCCCTGTCACTGTCAGGGTAGTTGTTGCTTGTTTTATTAACACAAGATTAGGTATGTTGTGTTCAGGAAGATTGACTTCACAATCAAAGTCTGGTTTCAGCATAAACACACACACACACACACACACACACACACACACACACATTCAATCGGAAACTAATGGTTTTCATGTGATGAAGAAAACTAAAAACTTGACCTAGGAGCGGGAGCTGGGCAGGACAGTTACGGGGACCGTCCAGTTTCTCTGTCCCGCTCTACTCTTTCTCTAATCGGCTAGTATTTCTTGCCTTTGTTGGTTGGATTGGTTAGGTTTAGACATGAGTAGTGAGATTAGTTAGGGTAAGAATAGTCTGGCATTGCCAGACCTTCCTCCACAGCGCTGCAGGAGGGTCTGGCTAGTCCACACAGCATTCTGGCATGGGAGAAAAACGTGCTCTGGTTTATTGGCATTTCTTTAAACCAATCACAATCGTCATGAGGCGGTGCTAAGCTCCGGACGGAGCCACGGTGCCTCTGCTAAATAGTCTCAGGAAGGAACTAGTTTTGGTGGAACATGTGGACGTTCAAAAGTAGTTTTAGTCGTGCAACAGAAAACTCAGATTGGACAGATAGTCTAGCTAGCTGTCTGGATTTACCCTGCAGAGATCTGAGGAGCAGTTAACCATAGTCCTCACAAATCCACCAGAGGTTAGAACGCCAACACAGAGACAGAGGACGGGGACGGACATCCTTTGTCCGTCCATCATTTGAGCGGCAACGGAACAATCCCGGAAATGAAACTTATATATAAACGATATAAACTGCTGTAAGAATACCAGTACAAGTAATCGGAGGCAGAGTAGGATGGGACATTGCTTTGCCGAACGGTAGAGGGGGGGGCAAGATGTATCTGCCAAAGCAAATGAAACATGAGCTGGCAGATGCGTCTGGTTTGCAGGCTGGTGTATACCTGTATGTGTACTGTTCATCTAAAGCCTGTGTGATTCACCTCTTACTGAACCCGTTATTGAGCATGCAGAGAAAATGTGTGAACTTCCCATGAGGACAACATGGCAGATACAGAGGGATTCATGTGTAAATGACTCCTTTTGTTATTTCAGATGGCTGCATGCAATGACAAACAGAGTTCAGGTCACAGATCCAGATGAGCTGGATGGAATAAACAATATGCTGGAATAATGTCGAACACTTTTTTGTCACCAACACATTCTCACTGCCATGTCGTAAAATACGGACGCTTGGGCATGTGCCTTTGGCGTTGTTATTGATGCTCAAAGTCTCCTTTCCGCTATATCTTAAACGCTCTGTCGGGACTCTTGGCGTCACCATTTGACTATTTGACTCTGGGTCGGGACGTACGTTTAGCTGACACGCGGCACAAGAACGGGACAGTTGGGTTTAGGAAAAGATGGTGGCTGGGGTTATAAAACGTACGTTCCAGTGACATGCGGGACAAGAACTGGACACGAACCCCGGTCTCCTGGGTGAAAGTCCTGTGTTGTTTGACCCATCCACCCTCACAACCTGACTCCCTACGCTGCATTTCGGCCTTTCATACTACTCGCTATCATTGTCGCTCTTAACACTACGTCATCTTACAGCGCCGCGGAGCTCCTGCGTTCCATACACACGCTAAAGGGGGATTTTTTTCGTCCAAAGTCACTGTGTGTGCGACTAAAGTGCGACTCGAGTCCCTATCTCTGTGTCACAGCTATTATAAGATGAGTCATCACCTACTCATAATAACGTGTCGTCACTTTTTTTGAAGGGGATGTGTTGCCAAACAAATATCTGACCTGACAACCTCGCTCATAAGAGAGCAGATTCTCACAAACAAACATGTCTCTTATGAAACATGACTAACATTAATTTCAGATTCTCAGGGGGGCAGTTCAGCTCATAGCGGCTTCCTGGGAGCACTCATGTGGGCTCAGCAACAGCCGAGCGGCCGCTACGACTCATTCACTTGTAAATTGGGGGAAATAACAGGGCCAGATGTTCTCATTATTTCTACTCAGCCCATGAGCGTCACTACCAGTCAGTGTTTTGGACAGTTTTCAACAAGCAGAAAGCTCTCTTTGTGTCCCGCTGTCCTCCAATGCTGTTGCTGACAACAGGTTATGAGAGGAGAGCAGCCAACATGTCTCTGCTGCTCTTCAGATAAATGCCAATTGGCACAAATTTGACTTCATATTCTACCAGAAACCCTGTTTTAACAGTCCACAAACACTATCATGAATGAAAGCTGTGCAGCATTTAGTCTAGTCATCCATACTATAGTCTTCCTGGATTGTTTCGTTGGGAGCGTGCCTATGTTCCCACAGCCCTAACCCTAACATAGGGCTGTGGGAACATAGGGCCTAATTTTCAGTGAAAAAAAAAAATTCTTAGAAATGTGGGAACATAGGGCTGACCCCGTTTCGTGGCCAATGGAAATTCCGCCGAATTTCACTCATTTAGACCAGGTATCCGTCCCCGTCCTCTGTCTCTGTGTTGGCGTTCTAACCTCCGGTGGATTTGTGAGGACTATGGTTAACTGCTCCTCAGATCTCTGCAGGGTAAATCCAGACAGCTAGCTAGACTATCTGTCCAATCTGAGCTTTCTGTTGCACGACTAAAACTACTTTTGAACGTCCACATGTTCCACCAAAACAAGTTCCTTTCTGAGACTATTTAGCAGAGGCACCGTGGCTCCGTCCGGCGCTTAGCCCCGCCCATGACGATTGTGATTGGTTTAAAGAAATACCAATACACCAGAGCACGTTTTTCTCCCATCCAGGAATGCTGTGCAATGGAGGAAGGTCTGGCAATGCGAGACTATCCACACTCAATACCTTTAATTATTTTTTACAATTATTAATTAAACATTTTTACAGCAAACTAACATTATTGACCTTATGTGGCCCATCCATTTTGTTTTCTCCGTCTTTTCAATTTCCTGTTTATTCTTTAACCTCCGGTGGCCAATGCTGGCCACAGAGAATACTATCTATCAAAACTAGTCTTGTTTCTTTACGCAGCGTCCAAGAAAGACTGAATTGATCCATGAATTACACATATGATGTTCGTCATTTTAAAGGGACGCTATGCAGTTTCTCTATAGAGCCCCCCCCACAGGTTTCTCTATAGAGCCCCCCCCACAGGTTTCTCTATAGAGCCCCCCCTACAGGTTTCTCTATAGAGCCCCCCCCACAGGTTTCTCTATAGAGCCCCCTACAGGTTTCTCTATAGAGCCCCCCCCCACAGGTTTCTCTATAGAGCCCCCTACAGGTTTCTCTATAGAGCCCCCCCCTACAGGTTTCTCTATAGAGCCCCCTACAGGTTTCTCTATAGAGCCCCCCTACAGGTTTCTCTATAGAGCCCCCCCACAGGTTTCTCTATAGAGCCCCCCCCACAGGTTTCTCTATAGAGCCCCCCCTACAGGTTTCTCTATAGAGCTCCCCTACAGGTTTCTCTATAGAGCCCCCCCCACAGGTTTCTCTATAGAGCCCCCCCCTACAGGTTTCTCTATAGAGCCCCCCCCTACAGCTTCAGAATAGATATTTGGCAGCCCCTACTTGCGTCTGACTCCTCTCTCCTGGTCAGTCTTCCGTTTCCTCTTCCGTTCCTCCAACAATGCTTTCCTAGCTTTCTGCTTCTTTTTAGCCGGCTCAGCCATGGCGATAGTGTGAAAACCTCCATGGCTACCTTGTTCTTATAGCTATCCGGCTAGCTATATGGACGTGTGCAGTGCCGTGAAGCAATTTGTTACGTTGCGAGACCTGATATCACGCCATACTTCCTGACGCTGAGGCCGAAAGTTGCAAGGGTGTTTTTTCCGCTCACAGGCGCTAAGGGGGAAGCTAGACGACCACCATTCAACCTGAAAAAAGTCATATAACCATTCCAATGACTCTGAAGCTGTTCAGTTAAGGTCAATTAAGCTACAAAACTGCATAGTTCCCCTTTACAAGATAATTTTGCAAGTGAAGGAAGTCTGTTCGCCGTAGGTTTTGTCGTAGTACCACTTAGTTTTGTATGAAACCGCTCAGTGAACTACATCTCTCGTCTAGCACAATACACCTCACCTCGCTTGTTAGCTAGCTAGCTTAGCTTTGTTTCACAACACATGTAGCGCTCTCTTACCTGATGTGCAGCGTCTTTTTATCAACCGGGAAGAAAGAGAACCAGCAAGATGTCCGCTGCTCGTGTGAGTAACGTTACATCCCCGGTACGATACACACAGACGTCGTAGTTTCAGCGAGACGTTACCCATGCCACTTTGAAGTGTGAAGTCTTTCTAATGACGTATTTTCACAGTCTTATACTTCAACAGTTTAACAATAAACTGAGACTTTCTTGACTTGGATAATTATCTTTTAAATGTGTAATTCATGGCTCAGTTGGAACAGGATCAAAAAATATTTGTTTCTTTCCACTACCGTACATATTTTTTCCGAAATAAGATCCCATGGTGGGCCAGCGGAAGGGAAGGGACTTCCCCTTACTGTATCTTCAAACATAAATATTAATAATACATTAATATTTGAGCAGCAGCTTTCATGATGTTTTGAAGTTTTCGAATGTCTGCAGAAATGTGTACATGCTGTAAACAGTTGGTAAATTCTCATGACTTAATTTTTCTTTAAATGATTGTGATGACAGTAATAAAAAACAAATGTTAGCATGCAGATGTATTGATTTATTAGATCTCAGCATTTCAGGGTAATGCAAAAATGTATTTTTATGAAAGAGTTGTGCATTAAAGTGTTTGTATGTTCCACCCTTCTCTCCTCGTTGGTTCTGCAGTCTGGAGGCTTTTTGTCTCACGTCTGTTCTTGCATGTCCTGTCTCTCCTATCTATTAGTAGATTCAGGCCTGAGAAAACACTAATTAGGCCTTCATCTTTACATGTGAGTGACAGCGGGGATGCCTGAGGAGACGAGAGGAATCAAGCACGACAGAAAGACTCCGGGCTCACGACAGAGAAGCACCGTCGAGCTCTTCTGAAGGGAAAACAAACCAAATGTTTGCCAACCTGGCGTCTACCCACTCGCAGTACATCAGCAACACTCCAAAGGTTGTGTTTGCCGAATTAGCGCCTGTGGTCTTGTTAATGTGCTGCATCAGTAAGGGTTTTAAAGGAGTCTGAGCTTTGATTAGAGCTGGTGCTGTTCCACAGTAATTTCCTGGCAAACAACGCTATCAGGAACACCAATGACCAGGCTCGGATTAGCGTTGACGAAGCCATAATTGGATTTCCTGGGCGGTTAATTGAATTGGGCGAAATGTGTTTGTGCCATAGTTTGTTTTTGGGTTTGGTTTATCTGCTCAGAATCCTCATATCCTACTAGCAGGGGAAAGTGTGAAGACTCATAATGACTCACTTTGTAAGTGTACAGACATTAAAAAGACAGTTTAGAAAGACTAGTACTAGTCACGTATACAGGCAGACGCCATCTTGGGAAAACAGTCATGACCAGTCGAACGATGAACGCTGTGCAACCAGTAACCAGTAACATAGCTCAAGCACGGCGTTCGTCGTTCAACTGGTCGCGACTGTTTTCCCAAGATGGCGCCCGCCTGTATACGTGAACGGTACAGTCTTTCTAAACTATATTTTTAATAATCTGTCTGTACACTTACAAAGTTCTCAATGCTTCAGTTTACATGTAGGGACCCTCATTATGCTGCCGTGGGAGTGTGGTGCTATTTTGAGCCTTGTTAGTGGTATAGAAATAGAACGGTTGACTCGGTACCCATGTGTTATGAACCCCTAGGTTCATTTTGCGCCGGAATTGTCCTTTAATGAGACATACGAGGACATATACATTTTCTAACAATCGCTTCATTCACTTAGATGACGTGAGAGAATATATAAGAAAGAGGCACCAGAGGAAAGCAGTATTGGTTCACACGGATAAATCACACATTAAAACAGATGAGAGAGGCTGTGGTCAGAGTTTTTAGTGGGTGGAATATAACAGCTACAGGTATTTAAGAAAAGAGATCAACACAAACCTTAAACTGGATAGTTGGATCATGTTAGCTAGCGGACTAGCAACATGATGCACACAGCTCATTTCTGTGGATTCATTCAAACAAACACATCCAGAAATGTATCCTTATAACATAACAGGAAACGCATCAAATTCCATACTAGGTGGTGAGCAATATGTTGAAATGTCGCATAATGGCCAATGACTCTGACCCTTTTCACGACGTGAGGGGGCACCTTCAGCAGGAGACTGTTGCACCGTGTTGCACCACAGAACGCCACAGGAAACCCTTTTTTCTTGCGGCAATCAAACTTTACAACTCATCTACCTCACGCAGAGACGGGCAGCCGAGACAAGCCTCCATTCAGCTCTGCTTTTTCCTGCTCTATCTTGTTTTTTTTTGGATGTTTTGGATATATTTCTGGCTTTTTGTACATTTGGTTCTTACATCTAATTGATTATCTTTATTGTTTATATAAATCTCTCTCCTCTACTTTGTTTCCCTTTGGATTAATAAGTCCTATCTTATATTCAATGTCCCAAGCTGACATGTCCTCCTACAATAAATAAAGGCTATGTAAAATGGACATGTTGCCCCACAGGACTGATAAGGCGATGTTCTCACTGCTGCTCAGGCTTCCTTTAAAGTGCTTCATACCTCTGGAAGAAAGGCAGAGTACAGTAATATCCCCCGTGGAGGCTGGCTAGGCTCCGACAGGACTTTCTCCAAAAGCACAGCTTCAGAGTCTCTGTCGATTCATCACGGTGCCGAGGAAGCTGGGAAAACATCACCTCTGCTGGGGCGCCAAAACCCCAAAGCCGTGGAACGAAACGAAGGATAGAGATTAACGTGTAGAGAGGAAGGAAGGGAAATCAGTTCCTTTCTGTCACTACGGCTACATCCACACTATGTTTTGGTTTAAAAAAACTTATATCTTTTGCTACGTTTACGACTCCACAATACACTTTTTTAAGATTGTTTTTTGGGGCATTTTTAGGCCTTTATTTCCACAGGACGGATGAAGAATTGAAAGGGGAGAGAGAGGGGGAATGACATGCAGCAAAGGGCCGCAGGTCAGAGTCGTACCCGCGGCCGCTGCGTCGAGGAGTAAACCTCTATATACATGCACCGGCTCTACCAACTGAGCTAACCTGGCCATTGCTGCCCCCTATTTTGGTTTGAAAACTCCAGGGTTGCTTTGCAGTCTGGACGCACATCAGTCAGTCTTACCGGTTAGGTAGCTTACAGACCTTTCAGTAACAGTTCCACCTAGTCCTCGCTCCAAGATAATACATCCTTGCTCTTACTTTTCACCGCTGTTGTTCTTTGTCTAAAGGATTTTCTCTTTTCAACTTCTACATCCTTGATTTTCAACCACAGAGTAACGTCACACAATCTGCTTCCTGTTTACACCGGCACGCACATGCCCAGTGTGTGTGAATGGTCATGTGATATGTGTTGTCAGACGTGGTAATACGGACGGAGATTAGTTGTGTTACTGGAGCTAAAACTCAGAGATCATTTTTGTCTCAAAGCGCCCCTTAAAAATAAAAATGTAGAAGTACAGAGAGCCTGTGGCAGATTAGTCGATCAGGTTTGGAAGGTTTGGACAGAAGTCCTATTGTTTATAATAAAAGTTATATATTATATTTTTTGTCCCATTGGTCTGTTTCTGGTCCATATTGTCACAGAAGAGTTTTCTCTGCATTTCTTCTTCCTGATTTCTGAGTGTCCTTGGATGAGCCGATTTCCCTTCTTGTAGTGTGTATGTGTTTGTGCTGTGCATGCAAAGAGATTTGTTCATCTAATTTGGTTGCAAATTTCTGCTGATCTTGCTCCCTGCAGAAACGAGTCTTATGGAAAGTCCGACTGGCTTAACCGATACTTGACAGTCGGTGAAATTAAAGAACGGCTTGTTTATTGCTAAAACCATATGTCATACGTCATGTAATAACTTATTACACTAGTCAATTTGCTGTTAAAACAACACATAACCACTAGATGGCAGAAAGGTACTTTACGTTTGAGGTTCTCCAGGTGCACTTGAATGCACCATGAGTTTGCGAGGTGCAACTAAACGCACAGCGAAGCCCCGTCCGTGTTTTTTCTCCTACATGTCCGACTCCGGCCTGCAATTTGCTCTCGATTGAGTCTTGTCTCCATTCCATCGCATGTTTTGGTATTCCTGAATGAAGCTGTGGCTTGTCAGAGGTTGCCGTGTGTTTCCTGTCTCCGTACATGTTTACCCTGTCCGCAGCCTGATAACACAGGCGGAATAACAGAGCGGGGGCCGGCCTGCTGTATGAAGAGATAAGAAGCTGCAGACGAGGGTTACGACCAAGGAGCCAAATGTCAACCTGTCACAAAGCTTAGTCGTCGCAGTGTGAGACAGAGCGGCCATGACATTTCACCACAGAGGAGGTGCGTTGGAGGGAGAGGGAAGGACGTATGTCTAGGGGAGAATAAAAAACAGGTCCATAATGTTATCTTCAACTACTGCTGGCACAATTATCCCAATTTTGTTCATCTAGCCCAATTTTACAAATCACAATCAATGCCTCAATCTGTGCAGCATACAGCACCCTCTGTACTTGGACCTCAAACCAGTTTTTTCCCCTTTGCTTGTCAAAACCTCACGCCTACATTACAGTCTGGAACAACGGAAGAACATTTCAATCCAACAATCCAGCTGTCAAATTCACACAAAATGACGCAAGCCGTTTCTACTCTTCGCACTACTCTTCCTGACAACACTTCTACTCCACGTGTCTGTCTCTGAGGGGGGTACGGCCGTCTTCCCGTCATCCTCTGGCGGAGGAAAAAATAAACCTGAAGGCAAAAATGTTGACTTGAGATGTGCAGATTGTAGAATAATTTAGACGAAGTTAATAAGAAATTCCAAAGTTTTTAATAGTCTGATATGACAGGGAATAAATAAAGCAGAGATAGAGTCTAAGTGAAATTGGTTTTCTATAATTAAAACACAAGCCCGTGTGTTCCTGGATACACTGAATTAAACAGACGGTGGTAAATCCTGTCACAGATCTCTCAGATTAGGACTCATTTCTGGGGATTTGCACGGCAGTATGGCTGGAGATAAGAATGACTTAAATAAGCAGACAGTGTGAATGTTTGACATGTACGATGGTCTCAAACACGGTGTGCATCAGTAATGCAGGAACACGCTGAGGGTGACTTCTTCATCCGCTCCTCTGAGAATCTGACAGCTGCTTATCAAATGAAGAACAGAGTAGTTTAAGATGGTTTCCCACCATGATTATTTGATGAGTGCATGTCAATCAATCAATCAATCAATCAATCAATCAAAGTTGACCAAAGGGCCTTACAGAAGAATAAAGACATAAAGCACATCACACACGTCACACAGGCATAAAATACAAACAGAATAAAAATAAAACAAGTGAAAAGGCATAAAACAAGAGAAGACAGCCATACGGTAAAACAATAAAATCAAAATGTCAATGTCTGGGGTCAAAGGCCAAGAAGAGGAGGTGGGTTTTAAGACGAGATTTAAAAACAGACAGTGAAGAGGCCTGTCTAATGGACAGGGGAAAATCGTTCCACAGTTTAGGAGCTGCCACTGCAAAGCCACAATCCCCTTTAAGCTTACGCTTAGTTTTGGGGACACACGGGGGGGGAGCGGTTGATCAGCTGACCTGAGAGAATGGGTTGGTGTACTGTATACGGGTGCGGCACGAGCCGCGTCATTCAGCCAGGGCTCAGATTTCATTTCTTTTTAATTTAAAGATTTAGTTAGATGGAGCCACAGTGTGTGTGTGTGTGTGTGTGTGTGTACAGTAGCCCTTCCAACTGCTTTCCGCATTACAGTGTGTAAGAAGTAGGGGTGTTAACGATACATCGATCTGGATCAATACAGCGATTTAGATATTTGATACAAAGTAGAATATCGACACATATCAACATTACATTGATAAAAAAAAAAAAAAGTACATAACCAAAGAACAATTCAAAATGTAATACAAAACATGACATGATAAAACCAAAGTCAAGTAAAGAAGAAGGAAGTTAAGAGAGGGAAGTAAATCAACGATGGTCTTTAAATAAGATCCATCCAGCGGAGATGTACCTGCGGATAAACGTGGGCCTCTGCGTACCGCTGCCATTTATCTGCATGTATGGCAGAACAGAAAATCTGCAAACGTTCTCCTAAGTTACCAGCTAACGCTAGCTTGGTTGGCAGAAGATATTTACCGAGGTAATAAATCAAGTGAGAAGTAGGTTCATTTTCTCAAAGACTTCTTTTTGGAGCCAGTGGAGTCGCCCCCCATTGGCTTCACTTTTCTAGTCGGTAGTCACGACGGAAGTCCACTTCCGGGATTGCTCTCGTTGTTATGGGTCAGCTCTGATTTCTCTGTTCCCTGCCTGTTTTCCTCTTCCCTTTTCCCCTGTTTGTCGTCTGTGTTTGTCTCCACCTGCCGTGGCGAGTTCTCAGGAGGATCTAGGTCAAGGGGCGTGGCCACTCTCTCCCGCTCTGTTCCAGCCAGCTGCAGCACATTCCACTAATCACCCAGCAGTTATCTACCTGGGCTGTTCGCCTCCTCAGCGCCAGCTCGTTCCTACGTTACCAGTGGTAACTTGGCACTACAAACTAACTAGCGACTTCACTCCTAGTCTCTCTGTATCCTAGCTTTTGTTTGTTACCTCATTGTCCTCGGTTAATCTCTCCTGTTCAGAGTCCTGAACCTGAACCTGCTGCTTCCCAGCCGCTCTCCTGCTGTGACCTGCTCGCCTGCTGCCTACTCACCTAGTCGCTCAGTGCTCATTGCTGCCTGCCCATCTCGCCACTCATCTCTCATTGCTGCCTGCCCATCTCGCCACTCATCTCTCAGTGCTGCCTGCCCATCTCGCCACTCATCTCTCATTGCTGCCTGCCCATCTCGCCACTCTTCTCTCATTGCTGCCTGCTCACCTCGCCACTCATCTCTCATTGCTGCCTGCTCACCTCGCCACTCATCTCTCATTGCTGCCTGCCCATCTCGCCACTCTTCTCTCATTGGTGCCTGCCCATCTCGCCACTCTTCTCTCAGTGCTGCCTGCTCACCTCGCCACTCGGCTCTCATCGCCTCCACACCGGATCGCCTGGGGGAGTCAGGACGGGTCTCACCGCTTTCCCCCGTCCAGTCTCAGTCTGCCTGGCCACTCACCTACCTGCTACCTCCGGCTTCCGTCCCCATCGGAGCTACTCGATCCTGAACTGTTTTTCTCACTGCCTAATTACTACAGTGAAAATAAACTCTTTAACTGTTTCTCTGTCTCCGTTGTGTTTGTCTCTGAATCTGACTCAGAAGAAAAACTAGAGCTTAACACTCGTTCTGCTGGAAATTCCACCGTATATCACTCTTTTCGGATGTCCGTTTTCGGATGTCCCGTTACCTTCCGCTTTCTTTGTGTTGGCGTTCTGACCTCCGGTGGATTTGTGAGGACTATGGTTAACTGCTCCTCAGATCTCTGCAGGGTAAATCCAGACAGCTAGCTAGACTATCTGTCCAATCTGAGTTTCCTGTTGCACAACTAACAAAACTTTTGAACGTACACACGTTCCACCAAAACAAGTTCCTTCTTGAGACTATTTAGCAGAGGCACCGTGGCTCCGTCCGGAGCTTAGCACCACCCAAGACGATTGTGATTGGTTCAAAGAAATGGCAATAAACAAGAGCACGTTTTTCTCCCATCCTGGATTGCTGTGTGTACTCGCCAGACCTTCCTCCGCAGTGCTGTGGAGGAGGGTCTGGCAATGCGAGACTAACACCTTTCAGACCCGGATGTCTTTGTTTATTTTTAAAGTCTATGATCAGGATTAAGACGCATCTGTCTGCATGTATCTGATTTTGCCGCTTGTTTTTACCATCTATTTTCTAAGATAAATATCTGCTATTAGAAATCAATGTAAAAGACTGTTGGTTTCTTCGATTTACTCACTATTGCATTCATTTTAGGAAGGTGGATTCACAGCAAGTGTATCAAAGACCTAAAAGAAATCATCAATCATTCAGCTGGGTTCTTCAGATGAGGTTTGTAGTTTGTGCTCACTGAGCTACATGTGAACTGTAAACCTCACTTTGGACTGATCCTCTGTCTCGTGAGGCGTCCCCTGGATCTGAAAGACTATGCCGAAGGCTTCATCTCTGATGTGATTGATGGTTCAGCTGATGGCGAGCTGTCAGCTCAGGAGATCTGCCGCGCTGCTCGTCCTGAATATCAAATGGCTCTCGACCTTCGAAAACTTCTCCCAAGCTTTGTAAGACTCACACGAAAGGTGAAATGAATCGTGTGTGTGTGTGTGTGTTTGGTTATGTTTGTGTGTGCATTGGTGCAGCTTTCCTACGAATTCTGATACTGTGTGTCGTCTCAGTTTCAGGTACAGTGAAGATTCGTGCAGCAGCGTCTTTGTTATGTAAAGTGTGACACACGATTCTCTCAGTGCCTCTTTTCGGTCAGCTTTGAACTTGTTTTCAGCAAAGCTAGAGTTTGTTTCTTCCTTGAAAGCAGTGTCTGGGTGAATAACATTGCTCTTAAGGTCTAAGACCCTCGGGAACACCGCTCCTCTTTCTCCGTTAGTGGTTTGAAGCACCCTATTTCCTGCCCCTCAGGACCCTACTGTACTCAATATACCTGCCATGAGTATTACTTTATTGACTTTCAAAGACAGATTGATCCAATACACAGCTGATAATCAACTGTCCCTGCAGCTCCTGGGAAAAGGTACCCTTGAGGTACTTTTTTTTTCTTCTCAAATGCACAAACTTCTCTCTCGCTGGAGGAAACAAGACAGATTGAGTTTTCAAGGGAGTGAGGAAACTTTTCCACTGCAGAAGACTGAAGCTCTGCTGAGTTGACCTACTTATCGGTTCAGGAAAGTCAACACAAAGATAATGAATAAATATGAAACATCCAGGTGTCTCTGGTAAACATTCAGCTCTCGACTGCTGGCTGAAATCATGAGGATTGGTCAAATGATGAGGATTTGTGCTTTAAACAACGTGCTAACAGCATCTGAAACCACCCTTTGACCCTAAACGTGAATCAGTCACTGCTACTTCACGCAGTCATTGGTTGGTGTGAAAGTAGCAGAGGTTTGAACTTCTCTTTGACTCTTTTTCCCATTATTTTACCATTTCTGTCAACCAGGAATGCTATGTGGAGAAGCCAGACCTTCCTCCACAGCGCTGCGGAGGAAGGTCTGGCTTCTCCAATGTGAGACTATGTTTTTAACAAACCATCTGGCTCGTCAGATTAATGTTACACTCGGTTGTTCACATAAAAAAATTACAGAAGTCAAGGCACCCCCCCAATATATTGATAGGGCTCATATTGCTATTCTATGACAGGCAACTATGCACCGCTGTCCGGAATAATCATTAGCAAATATGTATGATAATCATAACTAAGCTTCCATCCATCCATCCATCTTCATCCGCTTATCCGGGGTTGGGTCGCGGGGGTAGCAGCTCCAGCAGGGGACCCCAAACTTCCCTTTCCCGAGCCACATTAACCAGCTCCGACTGGGGGATCCCGAGGCGTTCCCAGGCCAGGTTGGAGATATAATCCCTCCACCTAGTCCTGGGTCTTCCCCGAGGCCTCCTCCCAGCTGGACGTGCCTGGAACACCTCCCTAGGGAGGCGCCCAGGGGGCATCCTTACCAGATGCCCGAACCACCTCAACTGGCTCCTTTCGACGCAAAGGAGCAGCGGCTCTACTCCGAGCTCCTCACGGATAACTGAGCTTCTCACCCTATCTCTAAGGGAGACGCCAGCTACCCTCCTGAGGAAACCCATTTCGGCCGCTTGTACCCTGGATCTTGTTCTTTCGGTCATGACCCAGCCTTCATGACCATAGGTGAGGGTAGGAACAAAAACTGACCGGTAGATTGAGAGCTAACAGAGATAACTAAGCTTAGCAGTTATTATTATTATTATTACAACCTTTTCTAGTGGCCTATATACTGTGTAGCCTACTGCAGTTCTAACGTTATGTGTGGTTTGTTGCCATACCCCAGCAGAAGCTGTTGCACGACTGCTGTGGGCAAGTCAAAAACACTGTACCGTCTCTTCTCATATGTATTAAAACATAGAAAACTAGAATGTAGTATGAGTGATATGTGGGCTATATCACTGTTGGTTGTGGTCGTTTTTGTAGTGTTATTTAAATGATAAATTTATGAATGGATATTGTCTCGCAGTGTTTTGCTAAATTCTTGTCAAAACGTTAGCTAGCTAATGTTAGTATACTGTACATCCCTTGCATTAGCAGGTAACTTCAGCCAGGACACGCATGAAAGATAACGTTAACGGGAATACTTTCATTTTGCGCTGGAACTGTTACTCTAATTTGTATGTGGTGGAATTGTGGAAACAAACGTTTTTGGTGAGAAAGACGATTTGCAGTGATTATTACCTTTATTAGCAACGTTACACTTGTCAAAGAGCCATTGAGTAAAGTGTCTGAATTGAAAATGTACTTTCTCATGATAAAAAGCATTATTAGTGTGGAAGAGGAAGGGTGGTGACATTTGGGTAGCCTCAGAAAACAAGAAAAGTCAGTTGAGAGCTTGAGAAAATGAGTACCAGCCAGATGATACAAGTGTACAGTAGTACAAGAGATGAGTAGAAGTAGAGCTATATAATACAATACACTATTAGACATTATTATAAAATGAATAAATGGTGTTAATCCCAGGGGCTGGGTCGGGTGGCGCGGGGGGTGCAGGTTTGGTCCCCCCCAATGTTCACTTCATGCCTTGTTTTAATTATACAACAGAAAACTCAGCCTGGACAGACACTCGGTACTGCGATTAGAGACGCAGCAATAGCTTCCGTGCGTCTATGGCCCGGCGGCCTTCTCCTCTGAATTTGTCCCTCTGTGCAAAGAGCGTCAGAGCCGGGGCCATAAAAATGTCAACAACCATGAATGCTGATTTAAAACTGTTAGTGATGTTATAAAATGTCTCTTTTTATAGTAAAGGTTGCGGAGCCCTGGCAGAAGAAATAGATTGATCACAAATCAATATAATGGTTGGTTGCAGCCTTAGTTGAGTCTCCGGTGAAAGACTCTGTCGATGTCCACACATTGAGCGGAAATAGCAACGAGATTGTGCAAGCATTAATGTGACAGGAACATGTCTGAAACCACAGTCCTACAGTCTGTGATCCGTAAGCAGCTTCTTATCAAACCATCTGTTTCACAGAAATTCAGTTCACAGAAGTTCCCTTCAGTCCACATAGTGTAAACGTCATCTTTAAAGGAGCGATCAGCAACACAGACACGCACACCGGCCTCACAGAGATCAGACTCTTTTTCCTACTTTAGTTCTGTAAAACATCATAATGAGAGGCCATGTCCTGGATGAAAGGAACGTCCAGCCAAGGTGGCTGCAACAGCCTACAACCAAGATTGCCGCCACCCCTAAAACTACAACCACCAGGTCACAATCAGCAAGAGCCAGCTGCTAGTAATCAACCAGGTGACTATTAAAGAAAACACCATTTGTTGGCCTTCTTTTCAACACTGCCCATCCTGTTATATATAGATAGATAGGTATGTAGGTAGGTAGGTAGACTTTATTTATCCCATACTGGGAAATTACTGTGTAACAGCAGCAAGTTGCAAGGACATACAAACATACTGAAATACAAGAACTATACTAGTAATAATAAATTACATAAAATAAGATAACAAACCTACTCAAAAACATATTTATAGGAATGAAAAGAAAGAATGTACATGTATGTATATACAAGTGTAGAATACAAATACACAACCTTAAACCTTATGAAGTATCCAGTGTACAAGTAGCATAATAGTGCAATATTGTAATGTGTGAGGTAATGAGAGAGTCATCTCATCATCATCTGGGGACACAAGATGATAAAAACAACAGATTTGTGTATTGGCATTTCTTTAAACCAATCACAATCGTCTTGGGCTTAAGCGCCGGACAGCGCAATGGTGCCTCTGCAGAATAGCCTTGGGTAGGGACTTGTTTTGGTGGAAAATGTCACGTAAGGAGGAGAGCTCTGGAATTAAAATGTCTGTTGAGTGTGTGATTAGAATCTGGTGAAAGGTGGTTTTATTCGGCACTCTGATTACTTTAGTGTCAAAGCGATGAGGACAAAATGAGATGTATTCCGGTAAAGCACCGCCTCTTCCTGTACGCAGATACAACCTGTTGACAGCACACGTGATATTCAGCGCAGAGAGCAGACAGACGGTAAGACGGACGCAGAGAGACTCTCCACCTGGACATGGATCACCTGTTGTTGCTGATGCTGCTGTAGAGCTCAGGTAAGACTCTGCTTTAAACATCATCTCTTCTTATCAACGATTGCTCCTTTATTTCCGTGCCAGGAGCACAAAGTGCCAACCCTCGTGTGTTTATAGGACACCAAAGTTTCATTTGCAGTGTTCAAACATTTCATATTCACATATCTTTATTGATCTGTGAATCAGAATCCTTCTGATTTTTAACAAATCAAAACCAAGTTTTTGATTACTATTTTGAGTCAGTTGTTATTTCTGCAACATCAAACACTGAACTAATGATTACATAACACAAATTATAACATTACTGATAATTACCAGAAAATCTGCTGCATTTAGCGGACAGTTTTTCTGCTTTGGGGTGAAGATGTGTTGTCTGTGTCCGCAGACTCCGTATGACCCTGCTGATAATCTGAATTAATCTCTGGGTGCTGGGGTTTTCACCGGTAAGCAGAAAATTCTGCATTGACAGATTCCGCCTCATGACAGATTGACAGGAAACATGTACTGACTGCAACATGTGATCAGTCCGACTGTGTTTGAGTTGATCAGAATGATATGAGTGTTTACTCTCTTGCAGCCATATCACAGCTGATTTTTATCTAAATGCTCTAAACACTTTCACAACACTTCCTGCTGCTGCTTCACATTAAAACACCTCAACTGGACAAACAGGGCTTTTATTGTGAAGCAGTCACAGGAAACCAAGGGCGTAATTTTGGGTTCAACACTGCGGGGTTGAGATCTCCACTTTTGAGCAAAATTGAAATATTGCACATCAAATACTTAATTTCCTGTATTCTGGTGAATTTTCCTGCAACAATTTATGCATCAATTTATGGTGCAAATATCTTTATTTATGTAAAGGAAAGTATGATATTATTAATAATGATTGGGTGGGTTGCACTGGGGTGGGTTGCACTGCCCAGTTTTGTTTATTGGGGGGAAATTACGCCTATGTGGCTTGGGGAGAGAGGCGGAGATGTCTGCAAAGAGTCATTAATACATAATTCATTGTTTATATCCAGACAGGATTTTACAGTTTTCAGCGGTGATGCAGAATGAAAATATGCACCATTTGTCACGCTTCACTAGGACAGGAACCCAAAAGCAGACAAGGACAAGTTAAGTAGAGTGGAAAAAAGGTAAGTATTTATTTGGTTTTGGTACGTGGAAGCAGGGGAGTCCAGCTGGTGAGGCAGCGGGTGGAACTGAGTCGGCTGACGGATTAATGCAGACTCAGTAATAAAGGTGATGCAGACGGCCAGACGGAGATGGAGAGAATCTTCCAGGTCACAAAACTGCAGACGGAGGAACAGGCAGATTAGCAACGGTAAAAACGTCCCAAAAGAGCAGAACAAACTTCTCAAACTTTGTAACTGATACTCTAGCAAACATACTGGTGAGGATAACGATCCGGCAGGGAATGGACGTCAGTTCACGGCTTAAATGGTGGAGAGGTGATGATCAGGACCAGGTGTGCAGATTGCAGATGAGATACAGGTGAGTGTGATTGCAGATTCTGCCGCCTTGCTTCGTCGCCAGGCAACTAGACAGGATGCGTTCAGGAACTCAGAAAAACACAGACTCACAGGTGAAAACAGAAACTGAGGCAGAAAGTGAACCTAGGAAGCAGGATTCCTGACACAATTTAGGGGTCTGTTTTTCTGCTTGGGGTGGAGATGTGTTAACATTCTGACTTTTATTTAAAAAAATTAACATTCAATTGTTTTAACTTCTACGGAAAATTCTGAAAACACAAAACTTGGCCCAATGACTGAATATTTTGTGACTTTAGGATGCAGAAATGTTCAAACCAGTCATTATTTTTGATCACATTTGGGGATGGCACGTCGACTCTGTAGCCAAAGTAACCCTTCGTACTTTTAGCCTTTGAGCACATTTTTGATGCATTTGACATACTCGAAAACTAGAAAGTTGGCGTACACATCACAACCTTAGCATTGTGAGACTATACAGTGATTTTGGACAGCTGTCCTGAACCAGGTGACACAATGACCTTCCCAAGAGTCCCCCGTGGAATCAGCCCATGGAATTACCCTGCATAGGAGCACTCTGAGGCCCATACATTCACCCCAGCCACCCCTCTGGGATTCCCAATTGGTGAAGGACATTTGGGTAAAACATTTTTTCGTTCAACACTTGGAACGAACCAACAGCCCTTTAAAAAGAGTGCCAAATGTCCCAATATTAGGGAAGGCTAAACCTGGGCTTTTTGGCAAGCTTTTCAATGTTGCATTTGGTCTTCCCAAGTATTATTCTCAAGTGGTGCAAATTAACCTGCTTCCTGTGCCGGGATTTTTGATGCTGGGGTCCGGGAGTCCTGTTATGTTACTTTATTATTGCCTTTATTTATTGTCTCTTATGTATTGCTTTTATTTAATGCTTCTTTTTATTGTAACCGGTCCCATACCTTTATCCTCCGACATCTTTAAGTTTTTTTTTTTACATTTTTAACTATTATTTGGTGACTGTTTGTGACACATTCTCACTCCCATGGCGTCAAAAAGTGATGATTGGTAAGGTGCCTTTGACGCAAAATGTCTCTATTTAGACATGCTTGGTCGGGACTCTTGGCATCACTTTTTCACGCTCAGGGTCGGGACTCTTGGTGTCAGTATTTCACGCTCTGAGCTGGGACTTGTGTCTAGCCCTTTGGCGTCGTATTTAGACGTACTTGGTCTGGGACTCCTGGTGTCACTTTCTGACACTCTTGGTCTAGACGTACGTTTAACTGACATGCGGCACAAGAGCGGGACAGTTAGGTTTAGGAAAAGATCGTGGGTGGGGTTACAAAATGTATGTTTCAGTGACACACGGGACAAGAACGTGACACAAACCCTGGTCTCATGGGTGAAAGTCCTGTGTTTTTTGACCAATCCGCCCCCCTCCCCCCCCAACCTGCTTCCTTACGCTAGGTTGACCAGACGTCCCGGTTTGACCAGGACAGTCCCGATTGAATTGTGTGTCCTGAGTCCCGACAAAAGCCTCTTGGGACGCTAAAATGTCCCAGTTTACACCACTATGACACTGTCCCGGTTGTCAGCAATAACATAGCCAACATGGTCTTATTATAGCCAGATCATTAACTAAACCCATGTGGAAAGACTAATAAAGCATCCAGCGTATGATTTTTAACAATGTGTGTGTGTCAGTCAGTCGTAGCGGTCTGCGTCTGCATAATCTGTGCAGCCAGCGTTATAATGTAAACTATATTTGTAAACATTGTTGCAATGCCTCTTCTTATCTGTCTCGTTTTAACCAGTCCCTCTAGGTCCGCTGGAAAGTCAGCAGACGAGCGCTGGGTGGAAATGGGGTCATTCTAAAACGTGAAAAAGCTTAACGTGGTTTAATGTACCTAAACAACGATCAATGATTATCAAATTATCTCATATTGCTCTAGTTATGAGGAGCAATATGAGAGAGAAATTTGGTGATCATTGATCGTTGTTTAGGTACTTTAAACCACGTTAAGCTTTTTCCTTACAATAGCCTCAATGAAGCAGAAACCCTTAATGTCCGATAACGGCCATAATAATTGGACTTTGGGTTAGATATTTTGACAGTTTTCAGTGGTTATGATGAGCAATATGAGAGAGAAATTTGGTGATCACTGATTGTTGTTTAGGTACATTAAACCACGTTAAGCTTTTTCACGTTAGGACTTAAATAAAGCCCATGAGAACCGTGGAGAGTCAACCCACAGCCGCTCCGCTGCCCTGCTGAAAACGTGAAGCAGAGACGCTTAATGTCCGATAACGGCCATAATAATTGGACTTTGGGTTAGATATTTTGACAGTTTTCAGTGGTTATGATGAGCAATATGAGAGAGAAATTTGGTGATCACTGATTGTTGTTTAGGTACATTAAACCACGTGCTTTTTTCACGCTAGACTTAAATAAAGCCCATGAGAACCGTGGAGAGTCAACTCCACAGCCGCCCGCTGCCCTGCTGAAAACGTGAAGCAGAGACGCTAATGTCCGATAACGGCCATAATAATTGGACTTTGGGTTAGATATTTTGACAGTTTTCAGTGGTTATGATGAGCAATATGAGAGAGAAATTTGGTGATCACTGATTGTTGTTTAGGTACATTAAACCACGTTAAGCTTTTTCACGTTAGGACTTAAATAAAGCCCATGAGAACCGTGGAGAGTCAACCCACAGCCGCTCCACGTCCGATAACGGCCATAATAATTGGACTTTGGGTTAGATATTTTGACAGTTTTCAGTGGTTATGATGAGCAATATGAGAGAGAAATTTGGTGATCACTGATTGTTGTTTAGGTACATTAAACCACGTTAAGCTTTTTCACGTTAGGACTTAAATAAAGCCCATGAGAACCGTGGAGAGTCAACCCACAGCCGCTCCGCTGCCCTGCTGAAAACGTGAAGCAGATCTGTCACAGGGGCCAGTTTAGCTGACACCTGTGTGCAATTTCACAGTAGGCTTTCAGCCAACACATTGATTCTTGAGCAAATTCACTCCTCTAACAAATATACGGAATGAATGTTTCCAATAGGGACGCTATCTGCTCTATCAAATGAGATTACATTTGTGTGTGTGTGTGTGTGTGTGTGTGTGTTTTGTTGGTTAGAATAACACTGGTAACACTTTACGGTAAGGGTACATGAATTATCATGAATTCATGCATGAATTAATTGATGTATGTATTATTATTATGCATTATGTAATTAATTATTTATGTGTTACTGCATTCCTTAATATTCCGTGAATCATCAGGAATTGACGTGTTCATAGTCTGTCATTTGTGACCTCATACATGAACCACACAACTAAAGCATTAGGTACGTGGGCACATCATTATGACTTATGATTTTTTAAGCATGATCATGATTATTTATTTTTCTGCAAAAAAATGTGGTCATCAGTGCGCAAATTCTGATTTGAACACAACTTGTGCATAATGATGTACCCACCTTACCTAATGCTTTAGTTGATGTGTTGTTCATGCATGAGGTCATGAATGATATATATATATATATATATATATATATATAAAAATGAGATATAAAGGAATAAAGTAATGCACAAATCATGAATGAATTCATGCATATATTGATAATTCATGTACCCTTACCATAAAGTGTTACCATAATTTTAGTTCAAGCCTGTGGCAGCAGTTCCAAATAATTTGTTTAGTGCCATGCAGTGAAAAATACCTTTTCACAAGTTCAGTGGGTGAATTTTCCAAAAGAATGCTTTAATTCTGAAAAATAAAGTAGGTCCCACACAAAACTCACTCAATGTCTTTCAATAGCCTATTATTTCTTAGATATGTAGGCTACATACTAAGAAAAATCATGAATATTAACTGAGATACCCCATTAGGTTGTGAGCAGTAGGCCTATGTGTGCTGTTGGCAAAATGTGTCTAATCTGTCTGTGTCTATGTCTGACCTGGGCTGGCACATGCTCACGTTAAAAAGCGTGTGCGTGCACGAGCACTACGTGTCCCGGTTTTAGTTCTGGGAAATCTGGTCACCCTACCTTATGCTGAATGTCGGTCTTTCATACTACTCGCTACCGTTTTCCCTCTTAATACTACGTCATCTTACAGCGCCGTGGTCGAGCTGCTGCTCTGCCTGGTGCGTTCCATACAGACGCTAAAGGGGGATTTTTGTGTCAGTATCTGACGCTGAAAGGCACTGACAAAGCTTCACTATTTGACGAGTTGGCAGTGAGACTGTATGTCATGGGAAGCTGCAAATGGATTAATTAATTTATTGGGATTAATAGTGTCCGATTCTGAATCTGTGTGGGAGGGTTGTGGAGATGTACTTCTTTGTGGAAGGTCGAAATTTTGTTTTCTCCCTTGTTAAGGTGAACTGTTGTATTTGGGGGCTCGGCCACGGGAAGTAGTATATTGTGAACCTTTTTTAAATTATCTTTTTTACATATAAATACAAAGATTAAAAAAAATATCCCCTCCAAAACCTCCAGCCTTTCAGGGTGTCACCAGTGCATAGAGAATGCTGTTGTCTCACAGGAAGTGTAACCACACTGCGACCGCTTTCGGCTCACTGTTATATAACAGCTAAAGTTGACAGCGTGGAGGTTTGAAAAGTATACCCAAAGTTTTTTATCTTTTTTATCTACACTGCCCTGGCTCGCTGTGACTTCAACGAGCTGCAGAGGAGACGTAGTCTTGCTCTGCTGCCCCGTTTAGAGCAGGAGTAAAACTTTATTTCAGACTATGATGGTTATACTTTGCAATTAATCCACGGTGCTTGCCAAAACGTGGGTGGGACTGTAAATATCACAGATAAACTATGGTGCGTTACACCACTACTATGTATTCACCATCACTGACAATTCATTGATCAATAGAAAATGTATTAAAAAATTGAAAATGTTACACTTCATGGTATTGTATTCATAGACCATATCTACGACGTTCCACTTCCGGGATATATTCTGCCGGATGTCCCTCTTTTCGGTCGGATTTCCCTTACCTTCCGCTTTCTTTGTGTTGTAATTTTTAACTCCCAGTCGATTTGTGAGGACTATGGTTAACTGCTCCTCAGATCTCTGCAGGGTAAATCCAGACAGCTAGCTAGACTATCTGTCCAATCTGAGCTTTCTGTTGCACGACTAAAACTACTTTTGAACGTACACATGTTCCACCAAAACAAGTTCCTTCACGAGGCTACTTTGCAGGGGCACCGTGGTTCCGTCCGGCGTGTAGCACCGCCCAAGACGATTGTGATTGGTTTAAAGAACTACCAATAAGGGGCAGTGGTAGCCTAAAGGTTAAAGAAGCGAGCTTGTCGTCGGTTCAATCCCCAGACCGACAGGATAAAATCAGGGTGGGGAAGTGAAAGAGCAGCGCTTGTCCCTCCCTCATTGCCACCACTGAGGTGCCCTTGAGCAAGGTCCTTAACCCCAGCCGCTCAGTGGCCAGCAGATCAGACTGTGGTTGTACTGGGCAGCTTCTTCTGCAAAAGAGAGGTTGCCTCTCAGTGAACCTAAACCTGGGATTTAGTGTATTTCTAAAAAGGAAAATTGGTGTATTCCATCTTTCAACATTTATTTTTATGAGGTGTTCCTGATAACCATATTTTAATATGTTTAAGTTGTGCTGCATGATAATAGGCTTGTAAATGTGTTAAGTCTAGACCACTTTTTTCTTTTTTAGCGATTGAAGATATTTTAAGTTTACTCTTATTTCTTATTATTCCATTGCATTTCAAAAGTAACCTATCCCATTGTTTAACTCCTTCATAGATGCCACACACCACTGGTACCATTTACTCACCAGTTATCTTGTTTATTTATCAATAAACCTTTCATTGGTACTTTTTACCTGTCTGGTCTCCCCTCTTTGTCACATTCTCACTCCGCATCACAACAAAGCACAGGCACTGAAGTAGATCCCGAACGGCGTCAAGGAAAATGGTTAATTATTGCTGTGTTTTAGGTTGTACCAATAGGTCAGACCGAGGAAAAACATTTTGAATATGCCAGAAGTTATTAAAAACCAGGGAGAGGAATGCCAGAAGTTATCAGAGGAAAGGAGGCGCTTGTGGTTGGCAAAGCTCAACCAGGATCTACGAGGGAAAAATGTTGTCTTGTTCGGTCTTTGAAATGAAAATAAACAACTATTGAGAGTCACTTGGCTACACCTTGAGTATCACAATGATGTCATACAGTTAAGGTTAGGTTGATTAAAGACGTTATTGCATTACTTACTTTGGCCTTCACAACACATTGGTCGTTAATGACTTGGTACTGCGTCTCCCTCACCCATCCACACACCATCTGGTTACCACCAGCCTCCAAACTTTTGTATGATTTAAGGTCTTCCCGCTGTGTATGGGCTCGGAGAGAAAACCAGGTAGTTGACTATATCGGGATATGCAACTGAAGGAAGAATCACCGGGTCGCCATGGATCCAAGAAGAGGGAGCCAACTTGTAGGGATCTACACCCCCAGTAAACTGTCATTTCTCAAAATATCGCGCCTTTTTTGTGGTCCAAGTCCTTCCCTATATGCCTTTGCATCTTGGATGCGTTTTGATGAGCTTTTCTGTTGTTTAGACATAAAGTATTAAAGTATCCAAACTGCACATTACTCCATTCAGTTGTTTACACCGAGTGCCTCCAATATGGCCGCGCATCCAGGTTACCGCCCAGAACGTGACCCTTTATTTTACTGAACAAATTGAACATTGAATTGAATATAAAAGGCACCACTAAAAGAATGAGTTACATTTTACAGTGCAGTTAACCACTGGCTGACACTTTCAAAAGCTGATTCCCTGAAGAACTGCCCTTACCATCAAGTGTCGCTGGAGGAGGCAGAAGTAAACAGCATGGCTCTGAAACATATTTAAGCTGTACGGCTTCTCTCCAGTGTTAATACGTTGATGTTGTTTTAGGGCACTCTGTAGTGTGAAAGCTGCCCCACATTGATCACAGCTGCACGGCTCCCGATTTAAAGCAAAGGAAAAGTCCCGAGGGGAGTCGATGGTTAAGCTTACCCAGAACGTACACCTTCCGCAGCCGGAGCTGAGCCTCGCGCCACTTGATGTAGTAGGCCCTGTGCTGAGCGAAGCCTGCCTCCACACACTGACCACGTGACGGTGGCTCAGCATGCACGGTCACTGGAAAGGCGTCCCAGTGCCTAACTCTGGAGCCTGCCTGCATCGGTGGTGTCGCACTACAGTTTAGTACAGAAACTGAACCCCTTCAAAAAGCCCAATATTCGGCCGAACCCGAATCCTGGATTCGGTGTATCCCTATATTAAATAAGAGAGGAACTCTGTAGGACAAACAAGTCCTCATTTCAAAACGCAACGCATGTTGTTTACTAGTAACTCACCCTGCTGTTGAGTCCCCTTCGTCCATGGTTGCAACATGTTTTCGTTTCAGGTGCTCCCTCATTACTGTGGTGCTGCCGTTGTGACGACCTGCAATCATCACCAGGTTTCACCACTTGTGTAAAACCTGGTGATGACTGCAGGTCGTCACAACGGCAGCAATGAACAGTGACCAATACAATCTCCTCCCTGTAAGTGTCGGTGTGACAGAAGGAGAGGATTCTTGGACTGGATTCTTGGACTGACTGACTGGACTCAGTGAGTTATTAAGTAACTCTTTTTCTTTACTATGACGTTTTGTTTTGTGCCTGAGAAACTGACCAGCTTTAATTTTTCTCGTTATCAGCACTGGTCTGGATTTAATTGTGTGATTTTTGTATTGAACTGCAACTAATTTGTGTTTTTGAGATTGTTGGTTTAAGTGTGCAGAAAACCCAAAGTGGAATTTGGAGTTGGATTGTGCTTCACCTTGTGATTGTGTGTTTTTGTGTGAAATCTTTAAATACACCAATATTTTGTTTTGTACTAGCTTTTGAGTTATGGTGTTTATTGCTTTCATGGTCATTCATTGGGAGGGTGTACATTCTTTTAAGATGTACATCCTTTGTGACAGTTGGTTTAAAAAGAAGAAAGAAACAACAACCAGTAACCTGTATCTTACTGCCAGGAGAGAGACCTGGCTGGCACCCTGAACAATAATAAATCATTTAAACTGTGAGTCAACCTGTCACACCGTTCCATGCCATTTCTATTTTATACAGACGGCAGGTTACTAATTTTTCTTAAGAAGAATTTAAGGTGAAGTGCTGCCATACAATTGAAGATTTCAGTTGAGCAGTTTTCTCCGTCTCCGCCATGTTTCAAATGTTTTTCTTCAAGTGACGTAGCCAGCTCCGCCCCGCAGCGTGCAACAACCGAAGACCCAACGAATCGATAATGAAGATCGTTGCCAAAAATGTTAATAATCAATTTTTATCAATGACATTGATTCGTTGTTGTAGCCCTAGTGCTGCGTGGGGATTGGCCTGCTGACATCATTGCTTGAAGGCACTTAATGTCTGCCCTCGCTTTCAGGATATCATTTTTTTTAGACCTAAAGTCATTCACGTGAGTGACATAAAAAGGTGTCACTAGAAATGGCCCACTCCAGTTACAGTGCTTTTGTAAGCCTTGCCATCTTGACTGCACCGCATGCAAGGTAACGCTACAGAGAGCAGCTTTGTACTTGTTCTTATTTGCTATTTGTGCTTACTGAGGCTTACTGTTTGTTTGTTAAAGGAGAATTCCGGCCAATTTTTACGTTAATCTTGATCGCTATAGCTACGCGAGTACTTTCGATAGAAAAAACCCCGACCCGAATGAGTGCAGGTAACACGGAGAAGCTGCAGCTACGTACTACAAGCGTCCCCTGAGCTAAAACGGCAGTGGTTGGGGCAAGTTTTAGAGTGCCTTTGTGCCTCTTAACAGACACAACATGCAATTAATATGTCTGTGCCACATGAACAGGGATCTTACGCGTCAGACATTGTTTAAATTCACCTACCCTGGTCCTTGTATCGATCCTGCCGGTAGCTAGCTTGCCCTGCTAGCTGATAGCCGTTAGCCGTTAGCTGCTAGCTGCCGTCCGGTGAGGGTATTCAGACAGGCTTCTGTGATAATCATCCCAATAAAAATCCACGGAGCAGCGGTGGTGTGGCTATGTCCTCCAGAGGACAGTTCATGTCACGTCTTGAAGTGTATTCCCCCCTAAAATAAACAGTACTGCGGTAGTAGCTGTTAGCTGCTAGCTGCCCTCCGGTGAGTGTGTACAGCCAGATAGCCGTTAGCCGTTAGCTGCTAGCTGCCGTCCGGTGAGGGTATTCAGACAGGCTTCTGTGATAATCATCCCAATAAGAATCCATGGAGCGGTGGTGGTGTGTTTTTCCGTGTTCCTGTTCCTTCCGTGTTCCTGTTCTTTTCCTCTGTTTTGGAATATCACCTGCTTACGTGTTAAATCTGTATTTCAAACTGTTGCTCCCTCCTTGCCTTCCTGCACTTGGGTCCAAGCCAGAAGCCTGATAACCTGTATGAAGCTTGGAGTTTATGTTTTCCAAGAAGAAGCAGACCGCTGTCAGTAGGATTTTTTAAGTCAAATTGCAGGTTATTTAACATAAATGGACTTGTGTTTAAATGGTGTATGAGTTTTTCTGCAACCAGTTTCTCCACTATCTTTGATTTAGAGGGCAGTGTACTGATTGGTCTATGGTTGCTAGTCATTGTAGGGTTTTCAGACTTAAGGATTGGTGTAATAGTCTGGGAAAACATACGTTTATGGAATCAATTATAATGCTTGTTAGCGGAGCAATGAAAGACTGAGTTTTGAGAAATAATGAGTCCATGCCAAAAGTGTCTTTGGTTCTGGAACTTTTTTTTTCTTCTTTTTTTAAGATTATTTTTTTTGGGGGGGGTTTTCCCTTTATTACAAGTGACAGTGGATAGACATGAAAGGGGGAGAGAGATGGGGGGATAACACACAGCAAAAGGCAGCAGGTCGGATTCAAACCCGCGCCGCTGCAGGATGAAGCCAGCATGGGGCGAACGCCCCCACTGGGCGAGTCAGAGGCCGCGGCTCTGGAACTTTTAAGGCCGCAGGTGACTTTATCAACTTGTGATTGAGACGCTACATGAATAACAAACATTGGGGCTTCAGTGTTAAGGGGCATTGGAGTTAGTTCTTGTACTAGATGACCTGGGTTTTGCTTCATATTTTTCACAGTCAACAAAATAAAACCTTAAGAGCTGTTGCGATGTCCTTGGGATCAATGATTACTATTAATCTATTATTATTAGTCAGGCAACTGCAACTCCTTAATTTCCCTGCATATGGTGTTGAGATCTCTGTTTTAGCTACAGAGTGAAGCATCTCACTTCTGTTCCATCTTTGTTGGGAGTTGCACATGCTCAGTACCTAAGTAAGGACTACTAGCTAGAAGCTAGCACTGCTAGCGGTTAGCCACCTCGTTCTCAATGGCAAAACACTGCTACAACACACAAGAATTCACCCTAATCTGCAAAATAAATGTATAGAACTACTTCCATGTCCCTGTTCTGCAGGTATTCCACGCAAAGTTGGAAGTGCGCCCTCGTTTAGAAGAAGTCTCCCGGCTAATCCTGCCTTGTACTGACCGAAGTTGGAGAAACAGCTAGCTGATGTAGTATTAGCTAAAGTGGTTAGCACACCAAATGTTTCCGCCGATGACGTAAAAAGCCGTGCTGATTTTGACCAGCTCACCCGGAGACTGAAGGCAGGACACATTCAGAAACCATATTTCACTCAGAACAGCATGGATGGTGATTTTCAACGTTTGTATGCACGTGGAAGCACCAGAGACACAAAATAACCCAAATTCCATTTTCATAATATGGGCACTTTACTGACCATATGGTGTCACTGAACAGTAAGTGATTCTTTTTGGATGGTTTAGTTTTAATTTTCTTCATAAACTGTCCCATAGTTTCTTGAATAACATCCATAAATACCCTGCAGTTTTCATTGACATCCTCATTTGTGAGATGGGTATCCCAGTTGATGTTGTTCAGTCTAGTGTTCAATCTCACCCTTTGGTAATCTCAATTTCTCAGGTATTTGTCTAGATGGACAAGTAAGTCTATGTTTTGACAGTTTTCTAGAAAAAAAGAATCAGATCTATGCATGTTTGCGACGTGTTAGTTATTCTGGTAAGACCTTTGATTAACTGGGAGGAATCGGCTAGGCTATACATTGATGCAATGATCATGTCTCACATGACCTATTGCATAACTAGTTGGGCCTCAGCATGTAAGACAACTCTGAAGTCCTAAGAGGCACGTATAAACAAGCTATACATTTTTAGATAGAAAATCTAAAATGTACCATTGATGTCAGATTTTAAAGAAACTTGAACTGCTAGATTGGGAGAACACTGAAATACATTGACTCTATATTAGTTTTTAAAATCCTTCATGGTCTAGCTCCAACTCCTTTACAGGAATATATAAAAAAAGAAGTCAAACAGCACAACCAGAGCAGGCTCCAGAGGTAACTGCACTGTTCCCTTTAGGAGAAATGCATTTGGCCAGGCTAGTTTTTCCTTTAGAGCAACCAATACCTGGAACTCTATACCAAGCTCAATACGTGAACTATCAACTCTCACCTCATTTTCCAAACGGTTTAAAAAATGGCTACTGCAAAATCGATTGCCTGTCAGTTTACGGCAAGCGAGTAGTATGAAAGCCCGAAAATCCGCATAGGGAGGTTGGTTGGGGTGGTGGATGGGTCAAACACAGGACTTTCACCCAGGAAACCGGGGATCGTGTCCTGTGTGTCAAGTTTCCTAAGCCCACACACTGCACTTTGTCAAACACCAAATGTAAAATACCCACAATGCACAGCTAATTTGAGCATACATACAATGTTTTGTATGACATTTAACTGGGAGGAGAAGAAGAAGCAGAAGCACCCGCGAAAACTGAGAAGGACAAATGGACCAGGCTTTTGTGTAGTCAACAGTGGAAATTAACATGCAACATATATAATATACTAGGGCTGTTGGAACGAATTCTGAAATTCGAATAGTAAAAAAATCAATACCATTCGAATGCTGAAATTACTATTCGAATGTGACTTTTTTTATACGTTATATATAATAAACGTCAGCTAATCTTCCTCTTCTCGCCTTGGCCTTCCCGCATGTGTGATTCATGTCATGTCGTATGGACAATAACTTAGCGGGAGTGAGAAACACAAGGCATTGTGAGGTCTAAGCTAACGTTACGTACCAAATAACGTTAGTACAACATTATGGAGCTAACGTTACATACCGAGTAACGTTAGCACACGGGGGAGTGACATGCTGGAAATCGTAGTAAGGACGGGAAATAGTTTTAACATGACTTTAAAATCGACATCCACTGAGCCAAAATGCTTATGTTATCAATAGTTAGCTCGTTCTGGTTTCCTAACTGCGTCGCGAGGTATAGTAACGTTAGCGTAGCTGGGAGCTTCATGGAGAAAGCTAAAGTTGATGTTAACTGCCCTACAGCTGTCAGTTAGCTTCCACGTCATATATTACCTTCTTACAGCTGTGTTCTCAGTAACGTGACAATCTGCTGGAAACAGGTTGCTTATAAATCACTAAAATAGTAGTGACGGCACCGTTTGGCTTGGTTATTAATGCAGTTAGCATAGTTTGTTACTTACCTAGTTTATGATAAATCGTTTCGGCTGTGCTTACTAACATGATGTCATTGTGCTAACCGAGCACCGTTAGCCTTTACAACAGAGCCGCTTCAATACACTTGTTAGATAACGTTTCATTTCAGAGTTCTCTGTTGATTTGTGTTTGTCGCTGTGTGCTCGTGGTGGAAAATGAATGTAAACAACGTTGCGTGCAGGTCGCCTCAAGGCCAGGCTAATGTTAGAAGTCCCTCTAGCCCAGTGCTTCTCAATCTTTTTTCAATAACGTACCCCCTATCAAATTTTTTCTCAGCCAAGTACCCCCTGACCATTTGAGATATAAAAGCTATGACTACGATATAGTGACGTGCCATCATTATGAGATTTATTAAACATTGTAAATGAAAAACATTTGCAATAATAAACATTTGCAATAATAAACAATGTATCATTACATATAACCAATCATGCAGTTTAAGTACCCCTTGACTGGCCCCAAACATGTTTGATAAAAGGAACCTATGTATATATATATATATATATATATATATATATATATATATATATATATATATATATATATATATATATATATATACAGTGTGTGTATGTATATATGTATATACGTGTATAGAGTGGAGTTTTCATATTTCATCCGTAGACCATAGTCAGATGACACATCCAAGAGTTTTTTCCTGGTGACAGAGAGGGAGCTTGTTTCTGCTTTCTTCTGACAAAAGAAATGGGTTTCTCACCCACCTGAGCTGTGCAGATTTCTCCTCCATGTCAGGAAAGTATGAGTTAAAACTCACAATCAGGTTGGCCAAATGTTCTTCTATGATGGACTTCACTGGTGCTCTGTCCACATCTTCCCTGGAGAGGAAAGCATCCACCTGAGAAAAGCAGGTGAGATCCCCCTGTACACATCAGCATGTTTCCACAACTCTGCTCTCTTCAGAAAACCCCCCACCTTGTCATACAGGTTCAGAACGTGGGTGTCCTTGCCCTGCAGACACACATTCAGCTCATTCAATTTGCTGAATATATCTGCCAGATAGCACAGCTTTGCAAGCCAATCTTTATCTTCAAACAGGGTGGCATATGGAGATCTTTGCTCTGACAAAAAGGTGTGCACCTCCCCCCGTAGTTCCAACAGCCTGTTCAGTATCCTCCCTCGAGATAGCCAGCGTACTTCTGTGTGTAGCAGCAGTTGTGTGTGTTCAGCTCCCATGTCCTCACAAAGGCGGTGAAACAGTCGTGCATTGAGTGGCCTTGACTTAATGAAGTTAATCACATTAATGCTGTCATTCAAAACGTCATGCAACACGGGGCTTATATTTTTGGATGCCAGTGCTTCCCTGTGTGTGACACAGTGATTCCACTGCACTTCTGGATGTTTATTTCTAATACGCGCCATGAGCCCTTTAACACGGCCTGTGATTGACGCGGCTCCATCAGTGCGGCTCCATCAGTTTTTCCAGTCCAGCTCGTTTTCAATGAAGAACATTAAAAAGGTCCTCTCCTGTTGTGTTCCCCTCTAAGCTCTTGCAGAAAAGTACATTTTCATGAATGTCGTCGATATCCACATACCTCACAAAAGCAACGAGCTGTGCCTTGCCACTGACATCGGTCGACTCATCAAGCTGGAGTGAAAATGCTTCGCCAAGTTTTCCCACAACTTGTTCAACAATATCCGCTCCCATTCTTTCTATTCTGCGGGAAACGGTGTCATTAGACAAAGGCACCGTTTTTAATTTATCCGCGGCATTTTTGTCCAGCATTGTCTCAGCTAATACAACAGAGGTGGGAGTAACAGGTCCTCAGCGATCGTGAGCGGCTTTTTTGCTTTAGCCACGAGCAGTGACACCGTATATGACGCCTGTAGTGCTTTGGCTGATGTTGTGGAGACTTTTCGCATTGTTTCCTGCGATGATCTAAACTCAGCAAGTTTTCTCTTGAAAAAGTCTGGTGGTTTTCCAACATGACACTGATGTTTGGTGCTGAGATGTCTCTGGAGGTGCGCCGGTTTCATCGAGCTGTTAGCTAGTTTCTCCCCGCAGAAAAAACACAATGCCTGGGGAGGGTTGCCGTTTGTTGCCGTGAATCCCATCGATACCCCTCCTGATATTGACGGTATTTTGTTG
Organism: Sander vitreus; assembly: GCF_031162955.1. Lineage (NCBI taxonomy): Eukaryota > Metazoa > Chordata > Actinopteri > Perciformes > Percidae > Sander > Sander vitreus. The sequence goes on along the minus strand of NC_135855.1, from coordinate 40,606,576 downwards.
GCTCCATTTTGGCTTTCTTTTTTTCTTCATCCTCCCCGTTCTCCGCTGTAGTATTGCTACGTTTTAACCAGGATTTCATTTAAATGTCTGTCTGTTTCCAGTAAAGCAACTGGCTTCCCGCTCGGCGTGATTCATTATTCATTGATTCTTCTCCTCTGATTTAGGTAGTTTACAATCACATTTAAAATAGAAACATTTTATATAAAAATGTGGTTTACATATAAACATTTTATTAAACCTATTTTCGTATGACATTTTTAGTAATCATGGAAGCTTTTGTATATCTTTTAAATTAAATTAAATTAATTAATACTTTAAATGAATTATTATTATTATTTTTAATAAATCTCACGTACCCCCTACAGTACCGCAACGTACCCCTAGGGGTACGCGTACCCCCATTTGAAAATCACTGCTGTAGGGGACATAATGTGTAACAACAACCACATGCTTATAGTGGCGTTGACAATGCATGAGCCTGAGTAGTGTAGTACGTATTATTTAACAGGCTGCAATTGAGCATTAAATATTTGAATATCATTTGAATATTAAAAAAAATATCAAATGGAATTCAAATAGTATTATAGAGGAAGATCGACAGCTCTATAATATACAACCTTTTACTATTCTCCTGGGTGCTCGGTTTGTTTCAGGGACGTATTAGAAGTATTTTTATTTTGGCTTGTTTACATGATGCCTCCGTCACACATCTCCTGTTTTCAGTGTAGTGTCTGAATCTGGTTTGGTCGTTCCCTATATAGTTCACTATTTAATAAACAATATATAGGGAACAGTGAGTGAGTGAATGAGGGAACGGTTTTGAACACAGCTACTGTGAGCAGCTGACAGACGGCAAGTGAAGGAGAGGTCGGACCAGATGAGAGAGAGAGAGAGATGATGATGATGTGCTGCAGCCAACCAGCGATATGTGGCCCGTAAATTGTGTGCAAGGTTGAAATTGCAGACTAGTAAATAGTTTTTAGGTTCACTTCCTATATTTAGTTCAGATTGCGTTGTCACTTGAAGTGAACTGGACTCTTAGATCACTTGGAATAGACCCGAGTCCCCCGTTTTCAAGCGGACCAGAGTTTAGTTGTTTGGTCCGCACCGGAGTTCGAATGAGCTTTCACACCGCCTCACTATCCCACAAAACGCTCCAGGGTTCTGTTAAAAAGGACCAAACTCCTCAGCTATGAAAGCAACCTTAATTTGTAAAATTTACCAGAACACAAGGATCAATCTGAGACGAAGAGTTCAGTTAAGCAAAGTTTACTGAGTCCAGCATAAGAGTTACAACACAGCTGTGGGTTGACAAACAGAGACTAAGTTTCCCTACGGACAGACATTAAGTCGAAGCTCAGTCCACCAAGATCTTCTCCGAAATGAACTCCGATCTGTTCTCTCCCTCAAGCTTTTATCCTATCCTCACGGGGGGGGGTGTCTTCTTGTTTTTTAGGCAGAATCTGTTGTTACACTCACACACGCCAAGGTCGGGGCTTTTGTGTGGTGCAACTTCCTCTTCCGTTCTCGCAACCTTCAAACAATGCACCTCTATGCCATAAAAGCCTAAACTATTTTTATGACTTAAGCTTAACTTTCTGTGCATCAGAGGTCACCCAGAGTACTTTTAACCACTTCCTCAATAACTAACACAGCTCTTTTGCAACGAGCACATACACATATTTTCTTAATAAAATATTTTTTACAGAAAGCATATCTTTAAATTCCAAATATCATTCAATGTCAGGATACATATGTAAATCACTACTGGAAGAGAGATACGGCTTCACAGCAGCACTCATATGAGCACTCTGGATGTCTCATCTTATTTTGAATAGTGTCCTTTTTATATGGCAGAGGTGAGAAGCAGAGAGATACATATGCATTAGCATCTTCACTATCTGTTTCCCCTCTCTGTATGTTTGTGAGTACGTGTGACCTAAACGGCAGGTGGTGGGATGGATGTGACAATCATTACAGGTGATAAATATTTAAATCGTCCCTCCGCCTCGTCGGCAGCAGGGAAACATTTACTGCGGAGGGGAACAGAAGCTATTTGCTTTACAAGCCTGAGTGCACCGCTCACTGGGATCCCACAGAGTTAAGGGGGGATACACGCAGGGGTGTGTGTGTGTGTGTGTGTGTGTGTGTGTGTGTGTGTGAATGATGGAGGCAGGGAAGCAGTTACACAGACAGGCAGATGTAATTATTCCTAGATTTAGACAAACTGCACAACAGCTGACTGAGAACTGCACTTTGCGTGTTAACCAATCTCAAATTGATCTCAGAATTAGATTTCCAGGCAGAGATGCCTCCGTGGATATTGACCTTGAAAACACCTGCTATTTTCTGTGAGGCTGAAAGACAAACACGGCAGACACAGCGGGAGAGCAAGCCGTGTAACGTGAACTCAGGCTGAAATCTCTGCAGTTTCAAGTGAGTCCCCATACAAAGTGTGCAACTGTGCATTCATCTCGTAAATCAGTAAATATATAGGCTACATGTCCTCCAGAGTGCAACTAAAAAGAGTCAAATACACAGCAGTTAACCTAGGCATGTAATGTCATTTATTAAATGAAGTTAACTGTTGACACAATACAGTAACGTGAGCTGTTTAAATCAGCTGATTCATGGTTAAACCTCATTGGCTCTTACCAGTGTATCTCCGTGTGTACTTCATCCACAGCAATCTCCACCAATCAGTCCCAAAACCTCCCAGTTAGAGAGGAAATGACCTAAACATATTCTCTGTAATTCTTTACAATCATTCCCCAGAAGAACCAAGCTGGCCTGCTTTGCACGATCCAAATTTTCTTCAAACCTTGACATTTCAGTGTGAACCTTGTTAGCTCAGATGTTGTTTTTTCCTGAAGAGAACGGAGTTTGAGGACATTAAACACAGAGAGCGGAAGGAGAGGGGCACGGCCTGGAAATGTTCTTTCATTGATCCAGACGACTGTTAAGCCAACAGCTGTTTTCAGGCGGAAAACGAAGAGTATCAACCTGTTCTCACTCCAAACTCGTAAAATACGGATGCTTGGTCAGTGGATGTCAGCGTCAGATACGACGGGAAAAAAAACCTTCAGTGTGTGTTGAACGCACCGTGCAGAGCAGCAGCTACGTGCCGCTGGAAGATGACGAAATTCTGCATAGGGAGGTTGGTTGGGGGGGTGGGTCAAACAACACAGGACTTTCACCCAGGAGACCGGGGTTCGTGTCCCGCGTATAACGTTTCCTAAACCCAACTGTCCCGTTCTTCTTTTCCTAAACCCAACTGTCCGTTCTTCTTTTCCTAAACCCAACCGTCCCGTTATTCTTTTCCTAAACCCAACTGTCCCGTTCTTCTTTTCCTAAACCCAACTGTCCCGTTCATTCTTCTTTACCTAAACCCAACCGTCCCGTTCTTCTTTTCCTAAACCCAACCGTCCCGTTCTTCTTTTCCTAAACCCAACCGTCCCGTTCTTCTTTACCTAAACCCAACCGTCCCGTTCTTCTTTACCTAAACCCAACTGTCCCGTTCTTCTTTACCTAAACCCAACTGTCCCAACTGTCCCGTTCTTCTTTTCCTAAACCCAAAACTGTCCCGTTCTTCTTTTCCTAAACCCAACTGTCCGTTCTTCTTTTCCTAAACCCAATCGTCCCATTGTTCTTTACCTAAACCCAACTGTCCCGTTCTTGTCCCGCGTGTCACGGAAACACACCTTTTACGCCCACCGGTCTTGTGATTAAATGTTTTATTTTTGTATTTGATTCATTACCTTCTTTGTTTGCTTGTTGGCGTTTGAAGGGAGGGGGGTGTTGGGGTTTACTGTTCTTATAACTTCCATATTCAGGGCTTTAAAATTGTATCATTGTAAAGTTTCGAGCCAATTTGGCCGGTGACGAATGAAGCAAACAACTCTGCGTCTGTTTGAATCGGCCGGCTGCAGAAACGATGCAACAAGTCAGTGTTGCCAGATTGGTCTGTTTTCTGCCAAGAAATTTGGGTGGTTCTGTGTGTTTTGGCTCGGAAACGTAATCTTTATCTGGCAACACTGCTTGTAGTACTTATCCTACATTTCACATGAACACTATGTCGTGACGTGTCGCACAACCGTTGGCTACGTGCCCAGTGTGTGTGGTATCGATTACGAGCTACGGTGAAAAGCAGAAGACAAATGGAACAATAAACCAACCAGAAGAGCTGAAATCAAGTAGCAATTAGGGATGCACCGAATCCAGATTTTTGGGGTTCGGCCGAATACTGAATCCACTGGTTGAGATTCTGCCGTATCCGAAACCAAATACCAAATCCTACTACCATCCTCAGTCCATTAAAACAGTAAACACAATGAAGTAAACAACGTCTAGAGCCTCTAAAATAGTTAAATGTAACAACTAAATGTTGAATTCACACGCTCTTTTCACATTGTAGGAAATCGCTATCGCCAGATGATGTTGTGTGGGTGAAATTAGAAAGCTAATGTTAGCTAATGAGCAGCAGCTGGCCGTTCGGTCGCTCCGCTCCCACTGTAGGGCGACTATTTTTCCCGAGAGAACAGCTGACAGTTTTTATCTGTGACTGTCCTTCCTTTGCCGTACCTGAAGTTGCTGCGTTTTAGCTGCTGTCTGTGGATTCTTCATGTGCGGCTTGTATTCTGCAGATGGTTTGGCAGTGGCGATGTTGTGTGTTGTTTGGGGTCCTTGTGTGTTGTTTGGGGTCCTTGCCGACCTTGCCCGAGACAGGTCGGCATTGGGCGTGTGGCTCGGCTTGGGTCACCTCGCCTTCTTTCGGTAGGGGGTGCTGCCGGGCGGCGCTTTTTCTGCTCGCAAGTTCCATTTTCACTTCCTCACAGCCTGCTGCATTGAACGCTCCACCTACGTAAACACCTTCCTGTAATCAACGGCGCCGTCATTACGTCAACCAGCGTAGCGCGCGGAGTGCAAGCGTAGGGTTCAGTTCGCTGGAAAAAAATTCTAAGGTTCGGCAGAAACCCAACCCCGTCAAAAAGCCCAATATTCAGCCAAATCCTGGATTCGGTGCATCCCTAGTAGCAACGTTATTTAAATTTGGTAGCATTAGTAGAAATTTGGCTGGTGGAAAATCTGATTGGCTGGTAACTTCTTTATATTTATATTTTTAAGCCTTTATTTGACAGGACAGCTGAAGACATGAAAGGGGAGAGAGAGGGGGAATGACACGCAGCAAAGGGTCGCAGGTCGGAAATGAAGCCGCGGCTGTTGCGGCGAGGACAAAGCACATGGGGCGCACGCTCTACCAGGTGAGCTACCCAGGCGCCCCGGCTGGTACCATGTACTAGCCATGTTGGCTGGTGATCAAAAAAGTTAAGTTAAAGCCCTGTCTGCATTGTATATAAAATACCAAATTAAAATCAGAGATGTGGTTGGTGAGTTCAGAGTTCAGGAAAAGTGCTGCTTAAAGAGGAAAACTGATCCATAACTTGTTTTTATGGCACTAATTTATGTTTACTCTAAGCCTTCTCTGTGTGTGTGTGTGTGTGTGTGTGTGTGTGTGTGTGTGTGTGTGTGATATCCTGGAATTAAATTCTTTTTAATTTCTTCTACCCACACAGCAGAAGCCACAGCCACAAAAACAGCCATATAAATGTAAATAAACACAGAAAGTCCTCTTTGCTGAGGACAAACTTCATTCCGATGCGAGTGTTTTTATCCGTGTGATTATTGTCTACACTCTTGCACAACACAACAGATGTTGAAGCTCTAACTCGACAATAACTCGCCTCTTAGACTAATGATCCGCGCCGAGATAAATAGATGAAGAGTTCAAAACAACAGCGGAGATGAAGAAGTGTTGCAGCTAACGGATGGAAAACTTTTGTCCGTGGCAGAGGACCATATGTTCACTCACACTTCAAATGCAATATTGACTCGGTTGGAGATTTGGGATCACGCTGCGATTTGAGACTGGCTCGCCACACTACGCTGAGCTCTCAACCGGAAAATGAGTCAATGATGTTTCATAATGAAAACTCAAAGGAAAAGTGGCAACTGTGATTGATTCACTGAGATCAGCTCACCTGTGTTTTTCAATTTCACTCAATATGATTATGGATATGAATGTTTGCACCGGCTCGCCTCTCTTTCTTTCCATCATTTCATCCACTCGGCTCATTCAGCCAGCGGGAGGCAGAGCGATACGATCAGTCGTTGCTGCACATATCACAAATCGATGCATATTCCCTGTAGGGCAAAACTAATACACAGTTCAGCTCACATTGAGCAGGTAAATGGAGTTACGACAGCCTCACACAGCCAGACGGCAGCTCTTAATCAAATGTTCTGAAAGGGAACAGTGGGCATGTACTTTATGTAGTCTGCAGTAATGTGGTAGCCACAGATTAAATCCCTCATCATATGTGCTTTGCAACACAAATGATTGGTTAAACCCAATGAGAAGATATTGATTCAGAATTATCTCCATATTAAAGCGAGATTCTCCGAGCTCTATTTTCCCAGGAACACAAAGGGACGAGACTTAAATCTAATTGTACTTCCTGCCTCATCACCCCCAAAGAGCTCAATGTGGCTGCACCGGCATGCCACTTGTTATGTAGCAGTGGAAACCCGTTTAAATGGAGCGCATGGGGCATATGAGGCGGCAGGTATGATGCTGAATCTCTTATCAGCTGATAATCACAAAGCAGCAAGTAGTGGAGAACTTTAAAGCTGTGAAAGCTGTGTGGTATTTATTTTTTGCCATATAGTGTGAACTTATTGTCCTGTTAAACAGCCGATGAACAATCCTGTGAACTCAATGTCAGGGTGGAGTAAACCGTCCACCACAGAGAGAATAGAGCTCAACAGTGTGGCTCTGGAAGCAAAAAATCTCATTCATTTTCTACATAAGGATTTTGATTATCAGGCATAAAGTCTAAACCATCCAAAGTAGACTGACCCCGAGCTGTGAGGTTGTGAATTGAAAGTTTCTGCTTCTGTAGAAGATAGAAGTCCATATGAAATCAACCTTGTTTTAAGAAAAACACGTTTTATTCGCAATCTTATGAAGAAATACTACAGTACCCACAATCCTAAAGCGTAACAGCGACGGCTCTGGCAGCGTTGCCAACCTAGCGACTTTGTCGCTAGATTTAGCGACTTTTCAGACCCCCTTAGCGACTTTTTTTCACAAAAGCGACTAGCGACAAATCTGGCGACTTTCTGTAGGAAAGACAGTTACTTTCTGTAAAAAAGTCCCAGTATTGTCCAGCGAGCACGCAAGGTGTTTCTCTCCTGTGGCTGCCAAAACAGTCACCTCTCTCTTCTGTTCTGTGACTTTTAGCGACTTTTGGAGCTTGTGCTAGCTACTTTCATTGGAAAAGAGTTGGCAACACTGGACTCTGGTTGGTGGAACTTACCGTTACTATGGAAATGTTAACGGAACCAGCGAACACGTGCTATAGCGAGCTGCTGCCGTTGACGTCTAAGATAGTGTCTCTACACAGTCTTGTACCTTTTGATTTTTTTGGCCATTTTCAAAAATGTTCTTTTGCGCCGAATCAAATGTTTTATGGTCACGATTCATCTCGGAGCTGATTGGCTGGGTTCCAGGCTTAACACTGTTTATATAAGCACTTAATGAAACGATAGTCTATATCCACGACGTTCCACTGGGATTACTCCGTTGCCGCCTTAAATTCCGTCGGATGTCCCTCTTTTCGGCCGGATGTCTGTCCACTTCCTCTTCCTTTGTGTTGGTGTTCTAACCAAGGGGGTAAGCTTCTCCTCGGACCGCGAACCTCCTATGGCGTCATTTTAATGCTAATAAGCCATCGCCTCCCGTTAGCATCCCATTGACTCCCATTCATTTTGGCGCCACTTTGACAAGCAAATACACTTTACTTTACATCTGAAGCGTTTAAAGACTCTATTTGTCCGTTGTTTATTTCTAAAGAAACACGACAATGTATAAAAGGCTCCATTACCTTGTACCTCACGTTATGGCTCCGTAGCAGACGTTTTTATAACAATAGGCTAACGATTGGGTCATAACCACGAGACTTCCTGTCTCATAGTAGAGGAGTTACCGTATAGTACAGGAGAAGCTCTCAGGCAGTTTGGACTTCCATTAGCTGTTTAAGTGTAATGACTAATGTTAACTATCATTTTAGTGATCAATAATGAGCCTGTGTCTATGTTATCTCCTTACATATACCTACGCTCTCCGTCTCTGCTAGATTGGGAATGATGGAGATTTCTCTTGGCACAGCTACCAGAAGACTTCCAACTTTCAGACACGTTGCTCACGTCACATCTACGTCGTCTCTCTCAGTTGGAGGCTGCTCAGTAACGCTCAGCCATCACCGGAAAAGTGCTTCCAATGGCCTTCACTGGTCTCCGTCCAGAACGGGATCTGTTGGTCCATTATATACTGTCTATGGTTCTAACCTCCGGTGGATTTGTGAGGACTACGGTTAACTGCTCCTCAGATCTCTGCAGGGTAAATCCAGACAGCTAGCTAGACTATCTGTCCAATCTGAGTTTTCTGTTGCACGACTAAAACAACTCTTGAATGTACACGTTCCACCAAAACAAGTTCCTTCCTGAGACTATTTTGCAGCGGCACCGTGGCTCCGTCCGGCGCTTAGCACCGCCCAAGACGATTGTGATTGGTTTAAAGAAATGCCAATAAACCAGAGCACGTTTTTCTCCCATCCAGGAATGCTGTGTGCCAGACCTTCCTCCGCAGCGCTGTGACTAATGAAACGTCAACGGAGATATTGACCGTGGAAAAACACTTCCAAAACCAGAACTGTTCAAAAAGTGGGCAATCACTATTGAACTCTAAAGAGAGAAGCTCAGAGAGGTGTTGTGACTAGCTCGCTAGCTACAGTAATTCACCAACTAACCTTGTGAGAAGTCACTATGATGGCAAGCTTCAAGAACCAAATATTTGGCTGTGCCACCTTCACTGTTGTAAGGGTATTTATTTAATATTTTTTTATCAACCTGGACTCTATTGCCCCATGCATTTTTGTCTAAGTGACTAATGTGAACAAAAAAAATCTTGGTCCAGTATTGAGCGAGAACGCTCTAACTGTCAGCCGTGAACCGGGTTGCAATGTAACCCTATATAGGACAAATGTTCAGTTACCGTCCACTAAAAGTTTGCCTGTTTGCCGCAGACAGACTCAGATTATTATTCTAAGTGTCTGGCAACATTATGGAAAGGATCCCTACAGAGATAGACCTTTTTGTTTAAGAGTAAGATCCTTTTTGTTTAACATGAAACAGCCCCGAAATCACCCACCAGACTCCATGTAAATAGGCAATACTTTTAACGTGTATAGAGCCAGCATATTTCCACGTAAATGGGTGAAGTAAAGAACAATTCTGGCACAAAATGAACCTAGGGGTTAATAACATACTGTATGTGTACCGAGTCGACCGTTCTCTGGGATTTGTTTTCATGCTAATTGAATGTGTCTCTAGCTTGAAACAAGCAAACGCAAACCAGTGATTAGCTTATAACGCTAGCCTTTGGTACAGAGGGTAGAGTAAAAAGAAATCTCTATTTTATACCACTAACAAGGCTGAAAATAGCACCACACTTCCACGGCAGCATAATGAGGATCCCTACATGTAAACCGAAGCATTGAGAACTTTGTATCTTGGGTTCGCGCTAGCTTGTTTCAAGCTAGAGACACATTCGATTAGCATGAAAACAAATCCCAGAGAACGGTCGACTCGGTACACGTGTTATTAACCCCTAGGTTCATTTTGTGCCAGCATTGTTCTTTAATGGTTTATTTCAACCAAACCAGAGTGGTAATTGTTGGAACAGTGGAAATACGAACCAAGACGGCTTTTGATAGTTTTATTTAGTTTCTGTCGACTTTGAATGAAGTGTGTTTTACGATGATAAAATGGAGTCTGGTGGGTTTGGTGGTTGCGTGCGTTAATCAAAAACATATGTGGCTTTAAAAGGAATTCCCGTTGATTCGGACAGCCCTAGTATGTATACATGCTGCATGTGAACGTATGTTTTATGTCTGTCAGTTATAAGCAGTGCCAGCCTCTATTCCTTGCTGGTTTTCAGTTGCATCTCTGTGAATGAAAGCAACTCTGTGTCCTATAGAAACATGCGCTGCAGGAGGATGTTACCGTCCATAAAAGGACTTTGATTCAGTAGCCAGAACATTTCTGTCCCAGTGGACGTTGTGTCGACATCTACGCTGTAATGTAGTTCTCTAAAATACAGCTTCATGCTGCGATGAGTCACTGACATTTTAAGGAAATGTTTCAGCTGAATGACTACTGCTGTTCAGTGTTCCAGGACATATATTACATGATGGAGTGATGTAATTCACTTTTGAATGATGAATCCATTTGAACATCAACCTGCCTCTTTCTGCTTCCACTTCAGTTAGTCATTTCCCAGAAAGCCTTCTGACTACCTCCGGAGAGGGGAATTAATGTGTTGTTTTCAGCTGTGGGGTTTTTACAGTATGTGTGGGCTGATGGAAAAATGGAAAAAAAATATGTTGCAAGCTACACAAAATCTATGAAGCTGCAGTGCATTCTGGTCCGTTTCCACATGGGGGGTTACTGTTTGTCCGAACCAATCAGTAGTGACTTGCTCAAGAGAGGAGACAAAAGTTACTGTGTACTTTGCGTATACCTGGAGGATTAAACGTGTATCCACTAGGGGGCAGATCAGGGCCACATCTTCCCCGGCCGACACCGGAAGATATTCCTGGGCTGGAGTGTGGAACAGCTGCTGACCTGCCTGTCAGATGATATGCTTCTCCAACGTTCATGTGCTGAATTGCATCTTGCGGAAGTGTAGCGTTACTTTCTGAAGACGTGCCCAACCTACGCTCCAAAGGAACGCAGAATCCGCGTGGCAGCCATCTTACGTATGCCAACGCATACTTAAAAGCAAGTATATCTGACCTACCCCGCCCCTTTTCAAGACTCTTTTCAAAAAACTACCAGATCAGAACATGAGAGAAATTAAAAAGTCACATTTTGAATCATCTGTTCATCAGCTTGTCCTCTTGCGGGTTGTTCCTAAAATACACTCTTATCTATTGCATGCTTTGCGGGCGTATGGAACGAATAGTAATCACACCAAATCATCCGAAGAAGCCATTTGGAAGCAACCAGAATCAGAAAAGCGTTTGTTGCAAACATATTGAACATTAATAAAAATAAACAAATACCGAAACAGATATATACAAAGTAGCTGGTTAGCACATAGCAACATTTTTGAAACAAGCGAGGCAGCAAAGGTACAGGGACGATCAATATATAAACATTCAGTTTCTGTTTTTTTTTACTTGCCACTCTCAACAGTAAAAAGCATTACGTCAGTAATAATTTATATCATAATGTTCTGCTGCTGTCCATTACATCCAGGGCTCTATGTTTCAGTGCCCTGTGTCTTTCATAATGATCTGACCGGTCGTTATTGGTGCTGATGAGATGGGCCGTAATAAACAAAGCTTTTAGCTCGTCTCAACGTGGCCAAAGATCATTTCAGCTCTGCGTCTGAAATAAGCGAGGGATAATGGATGTGAGACGGAGGTTGAGAGGGAAAATAACAGAGGTAAGGAGCACCAGAACTGAAAAGAGGAGAACAAAGCTGTCTAAAAATAAAACTATATATTTTCGGAACATTTTGACAAATGATCACATTCATTTGATCACATTCACAACCGCAAAACCAACTGAGAATGAATGCCGATGTATATTCTTTTTACATAAGAGAGATTTCTGAATACCCTAAAGAGAAATTAGAATTATATTCTCTTGAATACATGGCCAACAATGTCATTTGTAACGTATTCCGTTACGTTACTCAATCTGAGTAACGTAACGGAATACTTGGAGTACTTCCACATTGATTTGCATTGTATAAGTGTAGGAATGCGGCCATCACATGCAGCTTACTAAACAGCCCTATTCTGGTGTGTTCTTCTGTTCCAACTGGCTGAATGTGGACCTGAACAAGCAGATGGATTGTTGTATTTGTAGTCCCGAACTGCATACTACAAAAATCTAAGCTACCACGAGCTAATCTTAGCTAACGTTAGCTAGCATGTCAAACTAGTCTTTCACCGGCTCTGGGGCTAGTAAATCAGCACGTAAGAGAATGTAAAGACGCACGTCAACTAAGCAGGTAGCTACCTGATACAACTGTAAAACAGCAAGGTGAGCAGTAAAACTACAGCAGACGACTACCCCTGGCTAATTAAATAATAACGTACTTTAAGATGCTTCTTCAGGTTGGAGGTGGAGGAATCTGGACGCTGAAAGCAGGTTGGTTGCTAGCAAGCAGAAGCTGCACCGCACAGTCATATTTCATTCTCCCTGTTCTTTCTTTAATGTGAAATGCTGTTTGAATCTCCAAGATAGAAACCATTCCTGCCCTGGCTCTGTTGTTCTGGCTCCATCTCTACCTCTAGCAGTGATCACGCAAATAGCTCATTTTTCATATTGGGGATTCTGGGAAATGCATGGAGTTGCCTTCATTTATTCAGAGAGTGAATAAACCCGTGAAACAGAGAAGTATCGTCATGTAATCCACTGATTTCAACAATGTAACTGTAGTCTAAATACCAACTATTTAAACTGTAACTGTAACAGAATACAGGTACTCATCATTTGTAGTCTGAATACGTAACGCCGGTACATGAACTCCGTTACTCCCCAACACTGCTGATGAACAAATAGCAAAGAAGAGAGAAAAGGAGAAGGAACGCGCAAAGTCCCTAATTTACATCGGAAAAGCCTTTGAAAGACGGCGAGAGCTCCGCTGGCAGAAGGGCTTCCAATCTGACATTCAGCTGGCTCTGTTTTTGCTGGACAGGTGGGTAAATCCAGTTGGGTTTTTATAAACGGACGTTCATGTTCAAGTGTGATTGCCTGGCCTTCGAGTGTGAGTAATGTGTGCAGATTGTTAAAAGTTCAACAGGAACACCAACCACTTATCATTACATGCATGCATTGTTCAATCACAGTTTGTCATTCTGTGCAGTCTCAAAAGACAAAGAGGTTTCTTTCCAGCTTTCCTTGTCATTACAAAATATTTCCAGGATATTTTGACAAGCATCCTCTTGACTCCGTGCTGGCTGATGTCCCTCATTCGACCAACAGTCAGCGGCTGTGGCTTCTCAACACATTCTCACTCCCATCGCGTAAAATACGGACGCTAGGTCAGGCGCTGTTATCAACGCTAAAACTTTCCTCCAGCGTCAGATCTAAACGCGCTGGGGACTATTGGCGTCACCTTTGACGCAGTTAGGTTAAGGAAAATATGGTGGGTGGGCTTATAAAAAGTACGTTTATGTGACATGCGAAACAAGAACGGGACAGAGTTGGGTTTAGATAAAGAAGAACAGGACAGTTGGGTTTAGGAACAGTGACATGCGGGACATGAACCCCGGTCTCCAGGGTGAAAGTCCTGTGTTGTTTGACCCATCCACCACCCCAAACAGCCTCCCTACGTGGAATTTCGGGCTTTCATACTAGGGCTGCACAATTAATCACAATTGTATCGAAATCACAATATGGACTAGTCCAATATCCAAATGGCAGGGGGGCGCAATATTTGTTAAAGGCAAAATATGTGTCTAAACCATTCTGAATGAAGTATTGTGGAGCCGCAGAGACGTCCCGGACTACAAATCCTCTCCTACAGACTACAGAAAAGCATCTTTGTTTGGTACAGCTCCTCGCAAAAATCACACTATACTCGTCTTAATTTCTGAGGATGATGAGAATAATGATACAGAAACGATTATTCCCTCCAATATCGGGACTCATATTGCAATCGCAATATCAGTCATAAATAATCGCAATTACATATTTTCCTCATATCGCGTTGCCCTATTTCATACAACTCGTAACGTCTCTCTTAATACTACGTCATCTTCAAGAGCCGTGCAGCTGCTGCTCTGCCCGGTGCGTACTACACACACGCTGAAGGGGGATTTTTTGCGTCGTTTCTAACACTGACAGCCCCTGCTCAAGCGTCCCTCTTTTACAAGTTCAGAGTCAGAACGGGTTTGGCAGGTTGCAAAAAATGAGGCGCTCCGCACTTCTTTTCTCAGGTTGTTCTCATGCAGCATTCAAACACATAGCTACGAAGTAAAGCACTACAATTTGTAAGCGTTCCACGAATTTCTGTTGCTGTATACACCATATTGACTGCTGCTGTATAAGAGCACTGTAGACTACGTAGGGAGGAGGTCGGGGGTGGATGTTTGGGTCATAAACCACAGCACTTTCAAGGCGGGGAGCGGAGTTTGCCTTCTGGGAAAACGCATGTTCTTTCCTCTAGAGTGTTTTGTCCAATCTTTTTCCTAATTTAACTAGTTGTTTTCGTGCCTAAACCTAACTGTCATCACCGCATGACGATCAACTCTTGTTGCCTAAACTCAACTGTAATGTCCCGTGAAAGGAGCGTGCTCTGTACCGGGCTCACAGTCACCTTTTGTCGGCTAAACTCAACTACACACTGCCGCTGATACAAGCAACAGCTCACGGTGCCCTGTAGCCGATGTTTCATACCATATAGTACGAACTGGGTACATTTTCGTACGATATCGTACAAACCTGTTCATGAGAATGCGTTGCTTTTCTAGTTGAAGACTCCCCGATCACAAAAGTTGGGTCCTTTAGTTATTCTAGCCGACAAAAAGTTGGGTCCTTTAGTTATTCTAGCCGACAAAAAGTTGGGTCCTTTAGTTATTCTAGCCGACAAAATGTTGGGTCCTTTAGTTATTCTAGCCGATGAAATGTTGGGTCCTTTAGTTATTCTAGCCGACAAAATGTAAGCATCATGCAGCAACGACAGTTTAGACACCAACATGACTAGTTAAGATTAGAAAAAAGATCTTAGCTTGGGTTACTTAAAACACCGGTCCTCTTAAGTAGTACTCCCAGGAAACAAACCCCATACCTGGGTGAAAGTCTTGTGTCTTCCCCCTCGGGAGCATGCCTATGTTCCCACAGCCCTATGTTCCCACATTTCAGGATTTGCTCCCCTGCTTGAAAGCCCTGTTTAATGCAGCATTAAATGCGTGGAATACATAACGGATTACACTGTATTACCTTTTTATGTAGCTTTTTATATGAATGGTTCATGAGAACAGCCTGTCAGGTACCCAGAATGAAGAGAAAGTACAATTCCTGTAAAAGGTTGCATCTTCATTACTTGAATTACAAACTGATGGTTTCTCAGAGTGTAAGTTTCCCCAAGTGGGTTCTTACTTTGACTAGCTAATTATGGCGTTCAAATAGCGTGTAAAGGCAGGAACATAACATTTCCTGCCTCTCTCCTTCACTGCCTCCTCTCCTCGCCGAGCGCTGTCCTCAGTGTTACCGAATCCTCCGTGTGACTGTCTCTCAACACCTCTTCACGCCTCTCTTCACACATCTCCCGCCTGCGCTCACCCACACATGTGGAGAAGACGTTTTGACATTTCTGTGGCTGCGAGGGTGGCACGGCGTCAGTATTGTGTGAAAGAAGGCCAACAGAGCTCACCACACACAGAGTTTCAGTGGGGTATCGCAGCCGTGGCCTTTCTGCTCCTTCACAGCGGACAAAACCGGCGGGGGTAAAGCCGCTGCGATGACGAAAGGACGATGGACGGCTTTCAGAAAATCCATGTGGGGAAAAAAATAAAAATAAATCAAAGGACCCCTGACAAGGTCTGAATAAAAGAAAAGTGTCTCTTTACACGTCTCATAATAACCAGCCGAGGCTGCGACATTAACATCTAACGTTTTTTACAATGCACTCATTTCACATGAAGGTTATCAGGAGATGCTTAACATGTAGTTTGATATTTTATTTTCCTCTACATCTCTACTAAACAAAAATCAAGTGGGCGGATGCTTTATAAACTGACACCTCAACCCATTATCATTCCTGTTTTTTTTTAAACCTGGACCTTAATATTCTAAGTGTCTGACAACATTATGTAAATGATCCCTTCAGAGATAGACCTTTAAAACCTCTTCTGACCTTTCTTTTTAACCAGAAACAAGATCTGAAGTCGCTAGCACTCAACCCACCAGACTCCATTTAAAAAAACAATACTTTTAGCGTGTATAGAGCCAACATATTGTTACATGTAAATCGGTAAACTACGTGTTTATTTCAACCCAAACTAGAGTTGTGATGTTTGGAAAAGTAGAAAGACGACCCAAAACGGCTTTGCAAAGTTTTATTTTGTTTCTGTCAACTTTGACTGAAATGTATTTCATGATGCTAAAATTACTGTTTATTTACATGGAGTCTGGTGGGTTTAGACAACGCAATTTCGCAGATGTTTTTATGTTTAAAAAAAGGATCTTACTCCTTAACAGAAAGGTCGACCTCCTTAGAAATCCTTTCCATAATGTTGTCAGACACTTAGAATATTAATCTGAGTCTGTCAGCGGCAAGATGAGCACTTTTGTGAAGGTAAATACAAGCTGGACAATTGTCTTATTAACTTACATTGTAGCTTGTTTCTCCGCTGCTGACTGCAGAGATCTCGCTTAATACTGGACCAATGTCAAAGATTGTTGTTCCCATCAGTCACTTAGACACACAAACATAGGAAAATAGGGTTGAAAAAAAAACAATAGTTACCCTTTAAATAGTGATACTTGGTCAGTGTCTCTCAGCGTCAGATACCGACGCAAAAATCCCCCTTTAGTCTGTATGGAACACACCGGGCAGAGCAGCAGCTCGACCGCGGGCACTGTAAGATGACGCAGTATCAGCGGTGTAGTCTAGTTTATTGTAGTGGGTATACTACAATAGTCTCTCTGCATGGTCCAAAGCGTTTGTTCAGTTTGCGGTAACATTACTCGACCCGTATTTGCGAAAAACAAATAGCCAAAGTGAACGTTTTTTCACAAAACGATGTTGTAACGTATGATTGCACATTTTTAAATGGGTATACGGAAATTCTGGAGCTTTCTTAATGGGTATACGGCGTATTGGCGTGTAGCATGAAAGATTCTTTCACGATACATAGGTTTGCGATTATAGAAGTAGTGTGATTCAATAGTTGGTATTGTGATTTTCTTTTCCTTCTTTAACAAGGATGAACATCACAAGTCAGTCAGTCAGCCTGACATTTATTTATTTCGGGGAGGCGTTCGGACCGACGGAGATTATTATCTTGCTGGACAGTACCTAAACTCCGTGGAAGGAGCTAGCAATGTAGCATTTACAGTTTACCTAAGCTACATTATTCAACACATCATCAACAAGTACACCGTGATCAGAGTACAGTCACAGAAATAGATTTGACTCAGCGGTCACAATCATAGATTAATAAATCAAACACGCACCCGTAGCACTTATCAATCATTCACATTAATGGTAAACGATGACAACATTAGCCTCTAACATAAATAAAACACACTATTTTTCTGCCAAGAAAACCTGAAGCCTTCTTACTGTGTGTTCAGTCCGTTCGTGTCTGTCCATAGCTTTCCACGCTGAAACAGAACGGGTCCGGGTCGCTCATCAGCGGCAACGGAGAAACTTGCTGGTCCCCAGGACAGCGGGGAACAAGCCAGAGTCAACTTTGAAGAAACAACGGTGTCCGTGTCCGACACCCCTGTGTCCCCTGACATGGCTCCATGCTGTTTTATGGTCCCAGGAGCCAATGGGAGATCAGAGTTCTCGGACCTGTGGCCATTTTGTGCAGTAGCACCTACGTGTGACTTGCTGATTGTTGCCGTGAAATGGTCTCACCCTCTTTTCTGAGGAGACATGGATTGGAATTTTCCATGTAGGCCGAAAATCTCTTTGTCTGAAAAGCCGCATGGTCTTTTGTCTTTTCAGAGACAGATGCTCTGAGGCCTTTTGGTAAAAATCAGGTTTAACACAACTGATGGTCCCAACAGGGGTGGTGGATGGGTCAAACAAGTCAGGACTTTCACCAAGGAGACCGAGGTTCATGTCCTGTTTCTGTCCCACGTGTCACTGAAATGTAGATTTTGTAACCCCTACCCACCATCTTTCTTGTGCTGCATGTCAGTTAAACGTACATTTTTTAAGTGACCCCAAATCGGTCCTGACCCAGAGCGTTAAAAAGTGACGCCAAGAGTCCCGCCCAAACGTGAATAGACCTTTTTCACGGCAGACATGTTGACATGTCATAGTAGGAAAAGCACAGGTGTATTCAAACCCATTAATGATGGCTGCATTCCCCTTAGGAGAGGTCCTGGTATTGTTCATGCTGACTCACTGAAATAGTTGATGGAACTGAGCCATCGTTGAGGTTATCAATCTCAGCTGTGCTTCTCCTACTGGGACAAGTCAAAATGTCTGCTGTGAAAAAGGTCCATTAGTTGAAAGTCTGTCTGAGACACGAATAACAAACGCCAAAGGCACCTGACCGAGCGTTGCTTTTTGACGTGCTGGGAGTGAGAATGTGTTGAACACTTTGGTGTAGAAAGTGCTAATCTCTGCTCAGACTGAGGCTCCTTATAACTCTCCAAACATTTTGGATGTGGCTGCAGGGCGAAGAGGCCGACAGGGTGCATGTTCTGTACTGGTCAGCTTTCAGCGCGACACACATGCCTCCAGCCCAATATCAGTCCTCCCACTGGTCCAGATGGCCAGTTTTCTGTTGCCTGAAGGGAGCGCGGGAGAAGATTATCTGTCCAAAGCTTTGAAATACAAAGTGTGCTTCCAGAAGGAAACCTGTTGCTTGCTCTCTAATGCTCTGAGCGACATTTGATTAGAGTGGTGTGTGCACGAGACTGTCCCCTGCCCCAAAAAATGTTCCCATAAAGTTGTTCGTTCAAGCAGCAACTACGACTCTTATTTCCGTAATATTTTCGGGAGGCTACTAGAGTCCGCACTCTAGTAGCCTCCCGTAAATATTACGGGGTCAGCCCTATGTTCCCACATTTCTAAGATCTTTCTTCAAATGAGGCCCTATGTTAGGGTTTGGGTTACATTCCATCTGTAGTCCATTGCTACTGGACAGGTTGGGTGTAATTGGCTACCAAATTGGGAGAAAGGGGGAATCTGATACAAATGTATGAAAAAGGAAATGTGGGAACATAGGGCTGTGGAACATAGGCACGCTCCTAATATTACGTTAGCAAAGCAGAAAGTAAGGTGACGAAGCATTAAAGCATCAAATTCTGCTTAAGGATGGGTCAAACAAACACAGGGCTTTCACCCATGAGACCGGGGTTCGTGTCCCGTTTGGAAATAAAAGTAAACAGCGAGTTTTTTAAAATCAGAACTTCGTGATGTTCTGTGTCACATGCCTAACAGGAAGTTAAGAGACGTAACGGATTTTTTTCAACCCAACTATAGTCTTTTCGAAACTTAGTTGTAGCAGTTTTTGTGCCTAAAACTAGACTGCAACCGTTTCACAGTGTTCATATGGGTCCATCTTTTTCAAAGCAAATACAATTGAAGAGGCAGGACACATGTAGGTGACGTAATAACTGTAATCCTGCTTGGCACGAGGGGCATTTCTGGAGCTATACATAGAAACGGCAGAGGATGAAGACGACTAAAAGATGAAAGGGGAGATGAGTAGAATTGGTGACGGAGGCAAAGAAATCTTTTGTTTCAAGAAACATATGAAGCGTGTTGAAACATTCCCATCCTCTCTTAGCTGCAGCGGAGGCTAAATGTGAACGTTCAATGATTATAATTATCTACAGTAGTAGGCAAGGTTTGAAAAATACACAGAAAATATCATGGTGAATAATGTTTTCTTGGTATTTGAGCAGAAAGTTGTCTCTCATTTCTGGCTAGTCCACACAGCATTCCTGGATGGGAGAACAAACGTGCTCTGGTTTATTGGCATTTCTTTAAACCAATCACAATCGTCGTGGGCGGGGCTAAGCTCCGGACGGAGCCACGGTGCCTCTGCTAAATAGCCTCTGGAAGGAACTTGTTTTGGTGGAACATGTGTACGTTCAGAAGTAGTTTTAGTCGTGCAACAGAAAGCTCAGATTGGACAGATAGTCTAGCTAGCTGTCTGGATTTACCCTGCAGAGATCTGAGGAGCAGTTAACCATAGTCCTCACAAATCCACCGGAGGTTAGAACGCCAACACAGAGACAGAGGAAGGGGACGGACATCCGGCCGAAATGAGGCACATCCAGCGGAATTTCCGGCGGCAACGGAGCAATCCCAGAAGAGGAACATTGCGGATATAGACTCAACAGACAAGTGACAATGAGGCAGGCTTAAGAAAAACTGTTTTAGAAATAATTATGACTTCTGCACAGAATAGTTTGTGTTATGTTTAGTTGTATGGGCGCCTGCTTCTCATTGGATCTCATACTTTTTTAAAACTGCATCAACATGCACATGAAGCACAATATGAGCCTAGAGTATGTCACCGTGGATTTATTGCTGTGTGCTTTCTGTAAAGACGACATTTTTTTCCCCCCAGGTAATGCCAAATATCTGCCATGACAAGCTGCATTTAAATCACTACCACAGCAGAAACAATAACGTTTGTGGTGGGTAAGCCAACAGCAATAAGTCTTTCCTGAGTACGAAGTTTTCCCTAACTTAAGATGTCATCAGAAAGTGGCTTCATTGGTGAGTAACCACAAAGAAAATCATAACTGCAAAGTCACGAGGGGGGGGAATCGTTCCCCATGCTGTAGAGGCACTGAATGCAAAATGACTGCACTATAAAAGACAATTATTATTAGTATTTTTAAATATGTTCTCCTGTAGGCTGTATCCTACCTCCTCTCCACCTGCTGTTGTTTCTGCCCATTGCACAATTGCTGTCTTATGTTTAATGGTGTGTAGTATTAGTGTGCTGTATGTTTAATGTTTGATAACGTCCAGTGTATCTATTGTCACGCTTGGTTTAAAAAAAACCAAGATGGCGAACAGCATAACAGGGTTGTGGCTAGAAGGGAAACGGATACGCCCGGCAGTTATGCAAAATTACGCAAAAACTCACAAAATATAATATAATAATATAGTTTTAATACTTTCACCCAGGTAATGCGTGTTCGTTCCTCAGGAGCGTTTTAATTCAAACCACGATTTTCGTTTCGTAAACTCAACTAGTCGTTTTGGTGTCTACGCTTAACTGTCATCGCCGTAGCTGGATACCTTCTAGCCACAACCGCAAAATTGCCAAACTCAAGGCTTAAAACGGCAGTCCACAAACCAATACTTAGTATATCCACGACGTTCCACTTGCGGGATTGCTCCATTGCCGCCGGAAATTTCGCTGGATGTCCCCCTTTTCGGCCGGATGTCCCCCTTCCTCTTTCTTCGTGTTGGCGTTCTGACCTCTGGTGGATTTGTGAGGACTATGGTTAACTGCTCCTCAGATCTCTGCAGGGTAAATCCAGACAGCTAGCTAGACTATCTGTCCAATCTGAGCTTTCTGTTGCACGACTAAAACTACTTTTGAACGTACACATGTTCCACCAAAACAAGCTCCTTCCTGAGACTATTTAGCAGAGGCACCGTAACTCCGTCTGGAGCTTAGCACCACCCAAGGCGATTGTGATTGGATTAAAGAAATGCCAATCAACCAGAGCATGTTTTTCTCCCATCCCGCAATGCTGTTAACTAGCCAGACCTTCCTCCGCAGTGCACAACATCAGACTCAACCAATGGGTGAAGTCATGGTTGCTACATCTATTATTTCTACAGTCTATGCTCCCACCTCATCTTTGGATGATTCTCTGCCTTTAAACTTTATCACACTTTCCTTCTGTTTTTCACTTACCCTCCTCTTTACTTTCTCAAGGGCCTCTCTTGAAGAACAGCTTTGTTAGTTTATGCATAATTTACTGTCTTTTCTCTCTGTTCCGCTGTAGTTTTTCGCCTTCACCTCTCTGCCTTTGTCTCTTGCTGTCTGGCTTTCTTCCACGCAGTCTGTAATTTAGAGTTTTTAATTTAATTCCAGCTGAATGTTATATATCCACGTTTCTCTCCAGGGCATTCAAAATCTATTGTGCCTTGGCGATGCTTTTAAAAAAAATGTCTTCTCCTGTTATTGGGAAGTCGTGTCTACAAAATAAGTGGCTTCACAGCCAAACAGCACGGAACAAAGCATCATATTAGTGTCTTCACATCCGCTGTAGGCTAATAAGCAAACACACTACGGATGTTCCTCTTTGATTTAAAGCAGATTTACTTATAAATGGTATATCCTCTCATCCATTAACACATTGTTTTACTCCATTACAGATGTGTTTGTCTTTAAAGCTGCAGAATGCAACTTTCATCACAATAAAATACCAACAAATACACAGGATTAGTAGACCGGAAGCCAATTTCGCTGAAATAAAATGATTTTTACACGTTTCATGGTGCTGCAGGCATAGCCCAGTGATGAGCTGCGCTGCGTTCAGTGTAAAGTATACAACAAGCTTCTTCCTTATGTTTGTGGTGTTCTGTGTTTCATGTATGCTTTGGTTATTTCTGGATGTATACCCCAGGAAGAACAGCTGCTTTGTGACGGAGATCTGACAAAAAACAACAAAGTTTGAGACTAGAAATGCATTCAAATGTTTATAAGACCCATTTTTGGTGAGAAACTGAAGGGCCGACAAACTTTTGTTCTTAAAAAATATGGAAGAACTTCAAGAACTTCCGTCTTCTGCAAGACATTGCTCCACTGTCCACATTTCAACCCATTCTTAAATTATATACACATGTAGGTCCAACACGTTCTCACTTCCATCAAGTAAAATACGGATGCTTGGTCCGGTGCCTTCGGCGTTCTTATTGACGCTAAAAGTCTCCTTTAGCGCACTTTATCTAAACACGCTTGGTCGGGACTATTGTCGCAGTTAGGCTTAGGGAAAGATGGTGGGTGGGCTTATAAAAGGTACGTTTACGTGACACGCAGGAGAAGAACGGGACAGAACCCCGGGGTGAAAGTCCTGTTTTGTTTGACCCATCCACCACACCAACCCATTCATAGATGTATTTGCTAAGTACATTTTACACATACAAAAAAATCTATTATCTACATTAAGCCAGTTAGCCATTCTAGTCCATCCATAGTCCGACACTCAGGGATCAACTCTAGTTGTAATGCCAGAACCTATATCAATGGCAGGAGTTCCTAGCATGCATGTCTCTCCTGCCTCCTTACGTAGAATTTGAACTTGGCGCTCTTCTACTTTGTCACGTGACTTCCTTCTTTGCTCCTGAGATAATTACTACGGCCACCAGATGTAGTCGCCTAACCGCAAGCTTGATATGGCTCCTGCTATGCCCTGCAGTGCTCTGCTACGTCCTGCTACACCCTGTAACGCCCTGCAGTGCCCTGCTACGCCATGAACTACTACAACTATTTCTAGTCACTGTTCCATTATCTTTGTGACTATTACTGCCACTGTTCATCACCCCCCCCAACCGGCACCGTCGGACACCCCCTACCAAGAGTCTGGGTCTGTCCCAGGTTTCTCCCGAAAAGGGAGTTTTTCCTCGACACTGTCGCACTAAATGCTTGCTCTTGGGGGAATTACTGGAATTGTTGGGTCTTTGTAAATTATAGAGTGTGGTCTAGACCTACTCTATCTGTAAAGTGTCTTAAGATAACTCTTGTTATGATTTGATACAATGAATGAGCAGCTTGCACAATCAACCTATACGGTCGTTTTCTGGGTGAGGACGGGCTGGTTGATAGGTAGCCTTTATTGTCATTGTACACGTTAACATACAACAACATTTGGAGAGCTCTTCTGTTCAGTGAAAGATGGTTTTAACAAAAAAAACAAGACCGCATACATTAAGGGCATAAGATTTAAATAATTAAGAAATTGCACATGAAAGGGGGGGGGGGGTGAGCTAAAACAGCAGGTGCATTTCATATTAAAAAGATTTTTTTTATGTTGTAAGGTATGGTTATTTGCAGGAATTAAGTTGTTTGACAATAACAGAAACTATAATGGAATATAATTAGAAATACCAGCAGAGTGTGGCTTAGTTATTAATCACATTTTATTTAAAATATGTTCTTTAGAATATCTTACATTCAAAAGTAATTATATTTTCCTACATTTTCTCATTTTGCTTTAAGTTATTTCATTAATATCTGAACATGTGTGTGTGCGTGCCTGTGTGTGTGTGTCTTTCAAACGATTCTGGGCTCTCGATCAAACTGGCACTGCCCTAGTATGTTTAATAAAAGACGTAAATTGATCTCCCTACCTTGTTTCATTCAGATTTATAGGGGCACGTTCAGTCATTAAGGCTCTTCTATCTGCAGCATATAGACATAAATTATCTTGTGAATCCACAAAATCATCTGCTAACACTGATGTTGAATCCCTGCTACAGTGAAATAAATTGCCAAACATGTCTAGTGTGTGTGTGTGTGTGTGTGTGTGTGTGTGTGTGGCAGCTCATGCAGCTTATATTAACGCAGGTTTAAAATTCAGCCTTGGATGTTGATAATGCTGGAAAAGGGTTCTTCAGGGAGCAATTGTTTGTTCTTTGTAGGGATTTCCGTAATCTAAAAGCTAATTATGATGTTGCTGCGGATTCATTCGGTGTCTGACTGCTTAATACGGTTGATGGAAGGAAAGCGCTGAGCTATTGATCCGAGACGGTGAAGGTTACCGCCATCAATCAGGTGCTGCCCACTGCTCCCTGTCCTTGTGCCATCTGGACCGTTTAACCAAATCTTATGTCCACTTTGGCCACATCTCAAGGCTCCTTTCTTTCTTTAAATTAACTCACGGATTACTCTCCCTCCACCCTTCTTGCAGACAGCACAGTCAGACAAGGTGAGGCTTATTCTTGTGACTCTTGAGTTTCACCACAGATGCCTCCTGGGAACTTCCAGTCTGGCAGTGCTCCATCCCTTCCCTCAGGCTTTAGATTTGGCCCATGACAGAACTAAACTGTTAATTCTGGGACTACTACTACAGGCGGTAGTGCGGACACCTCAGGGCAGAGGCGTAGCACAAAATTCTGGGCCCTGTAGAAAGGTATTTTCTATGGGCCCCTCCGCGCATCCACAGCTATTCATTCTAGCATCTTTTTGGGCCCTCCTCACATGAGGGCCCTGGGTACTCAGTCCCCTTTTTCCCCCCAGTCCGACGCACCTGATCAGGGATGTCAAGGGCTGCTTCCCAAGCCTCTTATTTGACATCTCCTCACAGTTCCCACATTTCTAAGATTTTTTTAACCCATCTAACCCAACCTATTATCCAGTAGCAATGGACTACAGATGGAATGTAACCCTAACCCTAACATAGGGCTTACTTTTAAGAAAGATCTTAGAAATGTGGGAACATAGGGCTGACTCCATGACACCAACCAGCTGACAGGGTCCAAAATTAGCACCATCTACTAGCCAAATGCTGGTAAAATACGCAAGTGGCTGGTAGATTTGCTTCACTCACCAGCCAAAAAACAATGGTAATTTATTGAGTGGCTGGTAAAATTGGAACATTCACTAGCCATTTGGCTGGTGGACAAAAAAGTACATTTTGGAGCCTGGCTGACTCGTACGAAGAAGAGAATGATTACATATGTATTTGATGGCTAAAAACACGACGTCACGCTATTTCAGTGCTATGTAATAGACTTTTTTCACGGCAGACATGTCATAGTAGGAAAAGCACAGGTGATTCAAACCATTAATGATGGCTGCATTCCCCTTAGGAGAGGTCCTGGTGTTGTTCATGCTGACTCACTGACATATCTCACTGGGACACTTGATGGAACTGAGCCATCGTTGAGGTTATTAATCTCAGCTGTGCTTTTCCTACTATGACAAGTCAAAATGTCTGCTATGAAAAAGGTCCATGATGCAATATTTTTTTAATTTAACCTTTATTTATACGAGTTTACATCAAGTCACACACACAAAAAATCATAGATAAATGAATGCGTGAAGGTTTCTTCTTGTCAATTGTGTTTGCTGGAAAACAACAGAAAAATGCCTAAAACGTGCTTTGTGGTGATATGCACTACAAACAATGTAAATAATTCTTTTCTAGTATCACATCATAAGAGTTATCTTAAGACACTTTACAGATAGAGTAGGTCTAGACCACACTCTATAATTTACAAAGACCCAACAATTACAGTAATTCCCACAAGAGCAAGCATTTAGTGGCGAGGAAAAACTCCCATTTAGGCAGAAGACTGACACTAAGCTAACATTATGTCCAACTACATGTGTTAGCTTGCCTTAATGAAATGTAGATGGCCTAAAACTGACATTTTGATATTTGACTTGGTTACAAAATGCTTGCTGCACACGTAACGTTAGCTTAGTGTCAGTATCCCACGGTCTCCCTGATCTCTCACGCACTTTTGTCAAACAGTCTTTTTATTTAAAAAATAACTGGTGAGTGTTTTTTTTTTTGTTTTTTTTTAAAGTAGAACAAACCACAATCTTTTTCTCAACTTAACTTTTTCTAAACTTTACTCAGTAATTTGGGTGCTTAAACATAACTAACTAGTTTGTGTTTTGTTCTTTTTTAACTTAACGAATGTCACGTTCAGCGTCACGTGCATAACCTTCAGGAAGTGAAGTAATGTCTTATTTTAACACAAACCAATAATCTTCTGAATTTTACCAGAGGTTAGGTTTAGACACCAAAACTAACTAAGATGATAAAAAGATGGAGGTTTGGGTTCAAATCAGACGATACTTCCCTTCCTGAAGGTTACCACGTGACGTAGCTCCGTTTGTTCCATAAAATTAAAAAACCTCTCCGTTTCCTTTTCTTTTCAAACGGGACATGAACCATGGGAGTAAGTCCTGTGCAGAGCCCGTCTACGGAGAGCCTGTTCACTCCCTATTCAGCCCCATTGTACCGAATTTGGTTGAAGTTCCACCAGAGATCCACTGTGGGTGATCACGGTCCAGCGCTAAATGAATGGGACTCTATGGAGCTAGATGCTAAATGAATGGGACTCTATGGAGCTAGATGCTAAATGAATGGGACTCTATGGAGCTAGATGCTAAATGAATAGGACTCTATGGAGCTAGATGCTAAATGAATGGGACTCTATGGAGCTATACGGCTAAATGAATGGGACTCTATGGAGCTAGATGCTAAATTAATGGGACTCTATGGAGCTAGATGCTAAATGAATGGGACTCTATGGAGCTAGATGCTAAATGAATGGGACTCTATGGAGCTAGATGCTAAATGAATGGGACTCTATGGAGCTAGACGGCTACATTTGTCTCTTTCGCCTGATTGTCGTTGAGAAATCTCAGATTTGATTGTAGTTTTTGCAAGTTCAACATGGATTATAGGTCAAAAGTTGAATGAATGAGTACTTATGTCCTTTTGATTTCTTACAGGTTGAGTCGTTGTTGCCCATAACACGCTAGCATTCTGCTAATGAATGCTGATTGGTCAGTGAAGGACTAATTACGATCGGAGATCCCGCTTGACGGCATCCGAAGCAGAACCAGAATGTCAGAGTGAATATTTCAGCGTGGTCTTGAAAACATTAGCAAACCTCTTTCTAGCACGTGTATTGACAGGGAGAGTCTAACCTGTCAGCTGTGTTGTATTAACAGAGAGTCTAACCTGTCAGCTGTGTTGTATTAACAGGGAGAGTCTAACCTGTCAGCTGTGTTGTATTAACAGAGAGAGTCTAACCTGTCAGCTGTGTTGTATTAACAGAGAGTCTAACCTGTCAGCTGTGTTGTATTAACAGGGAGAGTCTAACCTGTCAGCTGTGTTGTATTAACAGAGAGAGTCTAACCTGTCAGCTGTGTTGTATTAACAGGGAGAGTCTAACCTGTCAGCTATGTTGTTGATGCCTCGAGAGAAAAAAGGAAGCGACTCAGAGCTTGCCGTAAAGTAGTATCTCTATCTTAACAGTATCTTATTTTAAACGGCTTTTTAGAACAAAAAAACGACTTTCAGACAGGTTGCTCACGTCACATCTACGTCTTCAAGCTCAGTTGGAGGCTGCTCAGTAATGCTCAGCCACCACCGGAAAAGTGCTTCTAATATCCTTCACTGGTCTCCGTCCAGAGCAACGGGATCTGCTGGTCCATTATATATATATGTCAATGGGTATAGCTCCATAGAGTCCCATTCATTCTACACTCGCCCGTGAGCGCCCCCTATATGGAACCAGAGTGGAACTGCAACCAGTTCAGAAGCCAGAAGTTTCCAGAGAGTGGAAGGTCTCTCCTTATTAGACATTCTCTGATTTTACGAAGCTTACGAAGTTACGAAACTTGAAGTAGTTTTGGTGCATTAACATAACCAAACTGCGTCCATATTGCAACATTAAACTTGTTTAGAACCGCAAGCAACGTTCTCAGGTTTAGATATCACGTTGTATTTCCTGCCACCGCTAGGGGTGCTAACTTATGAAACGCTCCTGTGGGTCGTATTAGAGGGGAGGGAACAAAACGACCCATATCCTCGTATACATGTGTATCCTGTGACGTCACACATTAAAGGCGCCGCCACCTTTAGGACCGCCCAGGGACCGGAAGTAAACAGTAAATATGCCTTCTATCTGCTGTGCCGCTGGCTGTGAAAACAGGAAGTCAAAAAAAACGGGACTTACGTTTTATAATGTTCCTAAAAACACTGAAAGGAGACATAAGTGGTTAGCTGCCATTAAAAGGGATCAGTGGACTCCCACAGAACACTCCAGACTGTGCAATGAACACTTTATTTCGGGTAAGTTAACTCCTTAACTGACGTTAGCTAGCTAGCTAGCTAGCTAGCTACTTTAGCAACCCTACGATAAGATAAGATGACATGCCACGCAACAATGTTGATGATGACAGTGATTCACAAAGTAAGATCAGTCACAATTATTTCATCTCTGCTCACCTATATTATATCTGCATTATTTGATTTTCGGGCCAAGTAACGTTACTTATTTCTGGTAGAGCTAAAGTTACAGGGAGGCTACACCAGGCACATAACAAGTGTTTGTTCGCGTTGCGTCTGCTGTAACCTTCCGCTATGATCAGTGAACTGGCTACACCAGATGTGATGGCCGTGCATACGTTAAAAAAAAACAAAAAAACTAGTTTTCTAAAAGTATTTTTTGCGCGTCGCGAACGGAGCGTTTCACTTACCCGGTGTAGCCTTCCTGTTAGTGTCACACACTGTTCATTAATGTGTCACTATATGTTGTATGTCTATATGTATATGTTGGACCGGTGGCACCCTGTGATAACAGCAGCCATATGCAGATCGATGACTGTGGAGACACCTCAGCTCAGGAGGGTAGAGGTCAGACAGCTGATCACAGCTACTGTAATTCCGCAGTTTATGCTGAGAGCAGTGTACCATGCTCCAATGAAGCCTGCCAAGAAACTGTGAGGAGACTGACAGAAGAGTGTACTGCACTGAGATCAGAGGTTTATCAGCTCAGGGAAAAGGTTAGCAAGTCATCCTTCACCCAGGAAACCTTCAAGGACAACGATGACATGGTGCAGGACTTAACTGGCCTTCCATCCTTTGCCAAGCTGATGGTTGTCTTCACTTTTGTGTCAGCTTTCCTCAAGGTGAGACCTGGATTGAATCCCTTTCAAAGCTTTTTAATGACTCTAATGAGAATGAGACTGAATTACAGAGAACTGTGGCTACCTGGAAAATCTGTTACCTGGTGATTTGGTCCTAGCAGATCGAGGGTTCACGGTAGGAGATGCTGTGGGATTGTACAGTGCTCATCTCAAAATACCTGCCTTCACTAGAGGGAAAAAGCAACTGCATCCAAGTGGACTTGAGTATTCAAGGGGGCTAACATTCATGTTGAACGAGTGATTGGTCTTGTGAGGAATAAGTACACCATTTTACAAAGCACAATACCCATTTCTCTCTGCGTGACTGCAACTCCAGGAGAGCTTACATCTCTTGACAAGATGGTCACAGTGTGCTGTGCAACATTTGCCAATCTGTCGTGCCCTCGCAATAGCATGGGTGTCAGTAACATTGTTTTCCTTAGTGTCACAATGTTAAACAATTGTGTACAAATGTAATATATATTTGAATCTTTGTTTTTTTTTATACAAGGCTGTTATGAGTGTGTAAAATGTTTTTGTGTTTGTCTCGTTTACTTGTTTCTAAAACAAGTAGAATATCACAAATGTGTGTGTATGTATATTGATATTGGCTGAAATTACTCATTCAATTTGTATCAATGTTTATTGTACATGGTCACATTGCAGTAATAATACATGTGCAATTTATACATTTTCCATCACATTCCATTAGGCAGTGTTGTAATGTAACAAAATACAAATACTACAACTACTGTACTTAAGTAGAATTTTCACACCATTTTTTTTCTATATATATAGAAAAAAAATGGTGTGAAAATTCTACTAATATATATACATACACACACACACACACACACACACACACACACACACACACACACTAATACTTAAGTACATTTAATATCAGAAAATTACTTAGTAAGTACAGTAAATAACAAACACTTTAAGACTTACTTTAAGTAATATTCTAAAAGGAAACTTTAACTTCTACCAAGTCATTTTCTGGTAAGATATATATATATTTTTTTTATTTAACGTGTATTTAACCAGGTAGGCCGTTGAGAACAGGTTCTCATTTGCAATGGTGACCTGGCTAAGAAAGCGTGTGCGAGACAACATACAGTTTCACATTCAATACAATACAGGAATACAAAATACAATAGGCTACATAAAAGTGGGTGTGAGTAAGCCGAAGGATACGCGAAAGCGATAAGGACATAACGCAGTATACATTAATAGACAGTCTGTGTCGCCGCTTAAAAAGGTCAAAATACAGATATTGCAAAATGTGGACTAGTTAGTGAATTAGAACTGTTACAATTATAACGTAATAAGCATAGATAGACAGTATGTAAGAAGCTAAAACGTAGTGAAGAGCCAAATATACAGTTAACGCAGTTTCTGGTGTAGTTACTGATGTAGATCAGAGATAACACACTGAACCTGAAATGACTGTCTATAAGAATGTTGAATGTAGTAAAAAGTCAATATACAGATGTGTAACAGACAGAATTATACAATATACATAAGAGTCAAAAATATCAGTGTTCAGAACAGTACGTGAGTGGTGCAAAGGGCAGGTGCGGATGTGCATCTGAGCAAAGATACAGTGGGGCATGACAGAGATACTGTAATTAGGGTGTGCAAAAACAGGTTGTGCAGAACCAGATACTACTTTTACTCAAGTATTGCTTTCATTAGGTCTGTCAGCTCCCCGTCACAGACTCGTAATACTAAACTTGTTTTCTACACTCCACACATTTCCATGTCTTCATAATTTTTTTACAAGTTCAGATTTTTTGTTCTGCAAGTTCTCACATCGTATTCTACAAGCTCTCACATTAAAATGTGAACATGTCTATCATTTACCAGGTGTTGCATTATGACTTTTACTAGCTTATAAACAAAGGCTTCACAAACTTCCAAGCCCGATTGTATACAAGCTGTAAGCCTTAGAACAAACTAGACCAATTAATCTTGCTTTATGCATGGTTGTCTAGCACAGTAGGGCTATGCATAGCTCTCCTGTGAAACTGTTCTGTTATCGATGTACCTTGTTGCCTCAGTGGAGAACCGAGAAGCACGGGGATAGCAAATTATTTTGACGAAGGATGCAGGTGTGCCTGCTCTGGCCGCCTCACTGAAAACTGACGCTGGGACTCTTCCTGCTCTCTGATCAAACCAAACTCTAGATTTACTTCGCTCCCTGGTCTCCTCCTCAACTATCAAACACTGGGGGAGTTCATTCAGAGTTGTACCAATACACAGCCTGAGCATTATGGATATCACACTCCAATACAATTGAAGTAGGCCTGTGGCAAACTAAAAGGAGAATGTTTATATTGTTTACCTGTTGCTTCAGAGAGGATGGCACTCTTTGGTTTGGACTCCTGCAATTCACTATTATGAAGCGTCTTTATCTGATGGTCTGATATCAGGACAACCAGGACCTTGGTCTTGACGGCTTGAACATGGCTCTTGTTTGTGAGAGAAACTGATGTTGCAGATCTCTTCATATGGTACCCCTCTGACAGAGCTCATACTTGTCTGAGCCAAAGCACAGGGCTTCTCGGTGCAACCCTGCCCGTTTTTAATATCAGCAGCAGCCAACACAGAGTACAGAAGAGCTGCTGCATGAGAGCAGACCTCTCCTAGGCCTGCCTTACAGGTGCAATGAGCCATTAGTACTGTCCCGTCCTCTTGGACTGTGATCCAGGGATGTGTTGGGGTCAAACAGAAGGTGAAGCATTCACAAAACCTAAGTTTGAAACACAAATTGAGAATTATAAATGTAACAATATAGCCAGATTAACCCATGATGTTTAAGTTCATCATATATAACATTATCTAAGACTCCTAGCTGTTTTCTACATTATGTTTTCACTAACAAACATAAGGTCAGCTTTAAAAAACAAAATACCATTGGCAATTGTTCATTATTATCCTAGCATTGACCTAGCTAGCTTTGCCAGCTAGCACCACCTAGCAAGTTAGTAGCGTAGTCAAGTTGAGTAAACGCATATCTTTCCTGTAAATAAGAACAGTTTCTTCATCTCCAGATGATAAACTCGAGGATCATTCACCCATCCTGATTTAAAATACATGGACTTCAGTGCTCTTGTATGCCTTGAGGGACTCCCCGGTGTATGGAGAAGGATGGTGGATGAGGTAGATGTAAATGTCGCCAAAAGACATGTTTGGCAAGTTAACGGCAGATTTCAGCGGGGTCAGTAGTTGATTCGGAAGTAAATACGGATCAAAACCCAAAATATCAACTTTCTTGGAATAGCGTTGCTTTTCTTTATCGGAGAGATGAACGATTTTCGTCTGAGTAACGTTAGCAGAGCCCGTTTCTTTGACGTTAACGTTAGCCATATCCCCTGGAATCATAGCCTGGAATCGACGGTTGGTGGCGCTACGGTCCTAAAGATGGCGGCCACAACAAAAAGGTCACGCGATTGATACCCATCTATAGTTTGGAGGACTTGTTGAGGCATGAAGAGCAAACTGCTCCCCTGGAAAAGTCTGGTCACCTGGCAGAGAGTCCTCCCCAATCATCCTCCCCCAGGCAAACGGTTCAGGGTCTAATCTGTTTGTTACACCTTCCACTATGGCTCATTACAGGTCGGAATTGGTTGATTCATTAGTTAGCACATTCAGTCACTCGTGACAGATTAGGCCAGATACTGAATGCAAACAGAGAGAGCACACCACTAGAAGTGTGTGAGCAGGTTAAAGAGTGTGTTTCCCGAGGCAAATGGCTGAGGGGGATGTTGATGCAACGTTCGTATATATTGCATGTACAGTGTGTGCTTTAGGTTCATTGGCGGCGAAGTCTGCAGAGGCGTACAGGACGGTTCTGCCTGTTTGAGTGACAGGAAGCTCAAGAGAGATGTGCCTCGCTAGTTCAGCTAGCGCCTCGGGCTTTAAGGTCGACAGGATTAGCATTTTAAAACCTCTGCTCTTCAGATCTGTGAGAAGAGCGGCACGGTAGAGTGGCAGCAACCTGGCAGATTCAAAATCGGATCTTCTTTCTACTCTCAGCTCCTCGTCTTGTCTTTAAAATGTGTGGTATAGATAGAAAGCAGAAGTTTACCTCTCTCATTACATCACACAGGGGAAACAGGACGGTGCCAAACAAACTGGAAGCAATCGTATTACGACAACGCTGTCCATGCTTAACACTTTGCTGGATTTGATCCGCACATATTTTTTCATATTTATAATTAAATCGATTAGTTGTAACTATTAAATTAATCTCCAACTATTTTGATAAGCAATTAATCGGTTTGAGTCATTTTTTAATGAAAAAAAAAGTCTAAATTCTTTGATGTCAGCTTGTTAAATGTGAATATTGTTCTAGTATCTTCTCTTCTCTGGGACAGTAAACTGAAGATCTTTGAGTTATGGACAAAACAAGACATTTGAAGACGACATCTTGGACTTTCACCATTTTCTGACATTTTATACACCAAACAACCAATCCATTTATCAAGAAAATAATAAACAGATTAATCCATAATGACAATCGTTAGTTGCAGCCCTAGTGTTACGTCTGAGTCTAGTGTATTGGCCCCGAATTGCAGAGACACAGACAGTGAGAGATTCAAGGGTGTTCATTAGAACAAGTCTGTAGTTCTGGCAGGAAACGGGAGGCAGCAGTCGAGTGCTGGCCGGCGAGGCAGGAAGAGGAAACAGGCTGGCCTGGAGATCTGTAAGTCCGTCTGGCTAAGAGCCCATTCAAGCCCATTTCCAAATTTTCCAAATCGAGACACCAATCAGAACCGTTGAGGCAGGCTTTACACCAATCACAACCGTTGAGGCGGGCTTTACACAATGACGATAGCGACGGCAAGCAGCTTTTCCTTTACATTCAACATGACGGCCACCGGAGCGCAGCAACCCCGTTGATGCCGCTGTCGCTGCTACGTCACCCGGAACGTTGGTCTGATTGGTTGAAGGACTATCCAATCTCGCCCAGAGGCATTTCAGCGCCGTCCGTTGGTGACGCCCCTTTGGAAATGGGCTGTGAATGAACCTTCCCCAGACCCACTCTCAGTTACAACTGAGAAAGGTCTGGTGTCAACCAGGCTACAAAAAGCCATAAATGTCAAAACGAGAGTCGGCACAGCCAGGGCTAAAACAGAGCCGGCCTGTGCCACACACTGTACCGGTAATCTGGCACAGAGTGGAGAAGGGACCCAGCTTAAATGTGGTGATCAATCAACGAGATGAGGATCAGGTGTGCCTTGTAGAGAGGCCCGCTCAGCCAGCCCCGCCCTCAACTGCACCAGCCCTGCCAGGAGAGAACGGGAGGAGGGGAGAAACACCCAAACACACAATACACACAACCGTGACACCTAGTTCTGTTCATGTCCACTATCCCTTACGAAACCAAAACATATTGCAGTACATTGGAAAATATCATGTGATATATTGGGCAATATATTCCCATATATGTGATTTCATATTTATATTTTCCAATATATTGCCATATATGCATATACCATATATGTTTATATATTGATAGCCTACATATAAAAAAATCTATTGCAATCAAGGCCAAAAAGGGCACTATATTTTACATTTGTCTTTATATTAGGGCTGTCAAAATAACTAAATAATTTGAGAAATAAATAACGCGTTAAAAAAAAAGAAAGAAAATAATGCAGATTAATCCATTCCATATTGAGGTTTGACCCGGAGCCGTTCTAGCACCATTGGACTGTAAAATGAAGGAGGGAGACGAGAATGTTCTGCCTGGATCATTGATTGGAACATTTTGTCATGGTTTCGGTGTTTGCTTTGTATTTCTGTTCCCTGTTATGTGTAATCCTGTTTTCCTGTTCTTTTATTAGGTTCTGTTTCCCTATTTGTGTACTGTTTAATGTATGTCCCTATGGATTGTTTTTGTACTGTGGCTTTTGTCTCCTTGTCATTGAGTGATTTTCGGTCTTGTTCTGTATTCTGTTCTGTTTCCTGTTTTATTGTGATAGTCCGTTTTCTGTCTTGTCATGTCTAGTTCTGCTTCCTGAGTTTTCCCGCCTGTGTGATTGTCTAATGTGCTCCACCTGTTCCCCTGCCCTGGTGTCACCTGTCCTGTGTTTGCTCGTTACCTAGTTTATTTAGCCTCTGTGTTTCCCTTTGTGTCTCGTCAGATTGTTTTGTGTCCGTTGTCCTGCCTGCGTGAGTTTGTGAAACATCGCTGCACGTGATGCTAGTTAACACTACACTCGACAGCAGCTAACGTTAGCCTACTGCTAGCTAGTTAACACTACACTCGACAGCAGCTAACGTTAGCCTACTGCTAGCTAGTTAACACTACACTCGACAGCAGCTAACGTTAGCCTACTGCTAGCTAGTTAACACTACACTCGACAGCAGCTAACGTTAGCCTACTGCTAGCTAGTTAACACTACACTCGACAGCAGCTAACGATAGCCTACTGCTAGCTAGTTAACACTATACTCGACAGCAGCTAACGTTAGCCTACTGCTAGCTAGTTAACACTATACTCGACAGCAGCTAACGTTAGCCTACCGCTAGCTAGTTAACACTATACTCGACAGCAGCTAACGTTAGCCTACTGCTAGCTAGTTAACACTACACTCGACAGCAGCTAACGTTAGCCTACTGCTAGCTAGTTAACACTACACTCGACAGTAGCTAACGTTAGCCTACTGCTAGCTAGTTAACACTACACTCGACAGCAGCTAACGTTAGCCTACTGCTAGCTAGTTAACACTATACTCGACAGCAGCTAACGTTAGCCTACTGCTAGCTAGTTAACACTACACTCGACAGTAGCGAGCAAGACACTGGGCAAAAATGATATATGCCATATATTTAAAATATATTCTACCATATATTAAACACATATATGTACATATGTTTCCATATAATTTTACATATATTTAAAATGTATTCTACCATATATTAAACATAGATGTGAAACTATATCTTTACATATATTACCAATACGTTTTCCCATATAAATGGGAATACATTATGGTGAATATTTATAAATTAGCATATATTTTGGAATATATAAACACATATATATTCATGTTCAATATATAGCAATATATTGAAAGCGGCAATCATTTGTATATTTTGCAATATATTGCATGAATATATAATATATTGTATAATATGTATCATCAATATATTATTCCATGTTTTTTCAATATATAATATATTGCAATATATTTCAAGTAATATATTGGTAAATATATTTTCCTTTCGTAAGGGGTTGTCCATAGTGGAAACTTTACAGATTAACTTGCTATAGTGCTGTGCTTCTAAACCGTTTCCGACTACTGGACCTCTTGTGATGAGCTGAAACTACTGACATCCCCAGCTGCACATTTGTGACTCCACGTGTACATGAAAATATATATACTGTGTGTATATGGGTTAGGGTTAGGCCAGTTATTATAGCATGGTTTTATTTCAGTTAGTCTAACAGCTGGTTTGATTTGCATTGAGAGATGATTTTATGGAAAGTACCCCATGCCAATCTCTAGGTATGGTGAAGGGTATGTGATGATGTGGGGGTATTTATTTTATTTATTTATATATATATATATATATAATTCCAAAGGCCAAGGGAACTTTATCAGGATCATAGTATCCTGGATCCATGAAATAACTGGCCTTTCAAAATAAAAGTCTGCCTGCCTCTATGGGAATTTAACATAGGGGTGTACTGACTTATGCCCCCTGTATTTTAAGGAAGAACATTTATTTATTTACGATACATTATTCATTCACAAAGAAAATCGGTGTCCTTAAAGGTTGGATTTTTCCTCATTTTTTTTAAATTAAGGCATTAAGATCAATTTCCAAAAGATGATTTTTTTATTCCTCTTTTTAGTCAACTTTAGCATGGGTGTCCTAATTTTTTCACATGACTGTATATATACTGTACAAACCCACATTCAACTCCTTCAGGCTGGCCAACACATCTGGAATATAAACTAAAAACCTGAAGTAGAGTCATGACGAGCCACGGTGTAGCCAGCGTGCGATGTGTACATTACCTGACATGTTTCGCTCGTGTTGTTTCAGTCACCCGACTCACACATGTATGCCAGATGAACAGATGAGCTTCAGTTTTAGTCAGTACAGCTGTTCCACAGCGGCCACATGGCAGCATGAAATGTATGGGCACACGGCTCTATAGATGGCAATGTCCGTCTGTTGTTCTACCACTTTGGTCCAGATTAGGATAGCTTGCAATTGAATTTTGTACAGACATCATGGTCTGCAGAGGATGAAGCCTACTGACTTTGGCGATCCTCTGACTTTTCCTCTAGTGCCACTGTAGGTAACTATTTGTAAGTAACAATTTCAGTTCAGTGAAATATCTCAACAACTCTTGGATGGATTGCCATGAAATTTTGTTCAGACCTTCATTGAACCCAGAAGATCCTAGACCGTTTATACTTGGTTTTGAATATGTCTTGGGCGATCGGATCACAAGTGGACAGCACTAAATACAAGTGTAAACGACCACCAAGACGCAGTGCGGTCCGATCACTCAAGTCACTTTCAGAGGTGGTCTGGGATGCACTTGACTACATATCTTTGGTAATGTAAAAGCTAGTCTATCCAATTCTGCCAGATGCACCTCTTTTTGGCCGGATGTCCGTTACCTTCCGCTTTCTTTGTTCGAATTTTAAACTTTTATGTTCATGAGGACTATGGTTAACTGCTCCTCAGATCTCTGCAGGGTAAATCCAGACAGCTAGCTAGACTATCTGTCCAATCTGAGTTTTCTGTTGCACGACTAAAACAACTTTTGGACGTACACATGTTCCACCAAAACAAGTTCCTTCCTGAAGACTATTTTGCAGCGGCACCGCGGCTCCGTCCAGCGCTTAGCACCGCCCAAGACGATTCTGATTGGTTTAAAGAAATGCCAATAAACCAGAGCACGTTTTCCTCCCATCCAGGAATGCTGTGTGGACAAGCCAGACCCTCCTCCGCAGCGCTGTGGAGGAAGGTCTGGCAATGCGAGACTATGTGAAAGCTAACGCGTCCTGATGCACCCCCAAACAGATGTGTCATCAATGCAGGACGTGGTAGTTGTTTTTGTAACAGCAAAGTGGACATCCATAGTTGTATCCAATGAAAGGAGATGTATTGTACCGATAAAACTGCTTGCATGACTGGCGAGAATGTGGACGTAATAACTGCACGGGGCCCTTTTACTTTCTAGCACAAGTGACGTAGACAGTAACGAAATCTGAACACAAGTTGTCAGTTGGAGTCACATTAGACCTAGGTGTGAACGGCGATGTGTCTCGGCTGTCCACTTGTGTTCAGATGAAGTGGGTTCATTTGGAAACAGGGCCCTTGAGTCCTCATGACTACTGTGATCCTCTGATTAAGTCAGAGATAAGGAGTTTTCCTCTGCACCGTAGTAAGTATGTCTGCGGTGAGAAAGGCAATCATGGGATGGCGACATTTGTACAAAAGTCTCCAGTTATAAAGCACTTTTATCCAAAAGGAAACCAGACCTGCAACAACTTCATTTTAAAGAATTAACACAGTCTTACGGGAGTTCAAAATAAAGTTTTCTTTAATCAAATCTGTCATTGAGAAATGAAAAACATCGATAGGACACAGCATTTTATTTATTAAGCCTTGTTTCAGCCAAAACCTCAGGAGTATTCTCACATTTGTATGAGGATAATGTATTATTTTTTTTGCCAAGTAATTGAAGCCGCAGATGGTTTTAGTTATTTATTCATTTTTTTTGTTTGTTGTTTAAGAAAACTAGATGAAGTTCAAGAAAAACGCTTTAGGGGATTCAACACAATACAGCAAAAACAAGGAGCTAATTAAAAGGACTGTTTGTGGCCACAGCTATTGATCATGAAATATCTTGCTGAGGCTGCTGAAACATTCAGTACAAGTTAATGATTTAAACTGAGAAACTTCACACGATCGATGCACTGCATAGCAATGAAACGCTCTGTGAAAGATTTACATAATCATCTTGACACAAATATTGTTATAAGCAGTGAACCGTGGATCATGCTGTAATGTCAAGTACTTCCTCAGAGGGCAGCTTTAGTTGTAGAGCACATTTCAAGGCCATCCACGTTGCTTTACATAACGCTTCAAAACACTACAAAGGAAGACGGTGAAGAATATATTTTGTAAGAATAGTAGTAAAAGCCTTGAACCAGACTGACATTTTCCTGTGAGAGTTAAAACATGTGTAAAGGCCCGGACACACAGAGCCAATAATCTGCCGTTGGACCGTCTGGTGAGGTCGGTGACTTGAGTCTGTTCGGTGTGTTCCGTGCTGTCGTCCATCCGAGGGGCCGTCGGCCTTCATTTTGGCTGATTTGACGTGTATAATCGGCGGGGTGGGCACTGCCGGCAGTCGGACTCAAATGACCCATCTGATTGGTGGAGAGCTAACCTGGAAGTCTCTCAAAATCTGACGAACATCTTCTAAACTGACCTTTGTTGATCTGAAATGAAGACAGATTCAGCAGCTGCACGGCCTGTTTCTCTCTTCAAATGTTTTCAGAAACACGTTACGGTGAACTATTTTAGTCCAATATGAGATCGTATTCTGAACGAGACGCCATGACAGTCTGGCTGTGAATTTCCGGAGAAACCAGACCCACGTGATGCGTTCGTCAAATCAGCTGCCGGTTTTCATTTTTGGGCGACAATACAGATTAGCGCCGCCTGCTGTTGTGGAGACGTATTACGTCTCGTCTCTTTGGTGTGTTCCGAGGAACTTTTTTGACCAATTTGGGGAGACTGATCAGCCCAACTGGCTTTTCTGCCGACGTTTGGCCGTCAGCTCTGTGTGTCTGGGCCTCAAGGCGCGCTGGAAGTGATTAACAGTAGCAAATAATCTCACGGCCAGAGAAATGAAAGAACAAATGGGTATGCGCACATTTTCAGTAGGAAAACCAGATGCTGAGACCAGGTGCACTGATAACAGCTGAATGCATCGCAGGAGGGGGGGGGGGGCCCAGAAGAGAATAAGAAAGAAAGGAGAGATAGGTCGGGAGTCAGAATTCTGAAGAGACTGTTATCGTTAGGGCGAGAGATAATTGTCTTGAAGGAAATCTGATTCCTAAAATTGTATTTTACTTGCAATATCATTTACTAAAGTGTGTTATAGACTAACTGAACGAATCCTGTGTACTGATTTTCTGGTGTACCATTCAACGAACACAAAAATGAAAGGCATACTATGCAACTTTTCCATCTTCAGTCCCCCTACAGGTTGTCTCATTGGAACTACAGCTCCACAGCCGCGTGAGCTGTAGTTCCAATGAGACAACCTGTAGGGGGACCGAAGAGGGAAAAGTTACATAGTATGCCTTTTAAAGGAGCGGCCTTTGAGGTGACCAATTGGAGTCAGAAACCGGTCAAATTAAATCCTTCAACAGTCGCAGGTGTATTCTCGTCTTAACAACAATCTTTGACATCGGTCCAGTATTAAGAGAGATCGCTGCAGTCGGCAGCAGAGAAACAAGCTACAATGTAAGTTAACAGGACAATTGTCCAGCTTGTATTTACCTTCACAAAACTGCTCGTTTTGCCGCTGATGGAATACAATCTCCTTAGGGAAAAATGTACATGCAGTGCTGTAAGAATTACAGTGCAGTCTTCCTACACCTCAATGGGGTTAAGGAATGGGGAGTAGGGTGAGAGGAACTCCATCAGCATCCTGTTGTGGGCCGCAAAGCCATTGCCTGATAATGTTGGAGCGATGGACACTGACAAACTATCA
This sequence comes from Sander vitreus, assembly GCF_031162955.1. NCBI lineage: Eukaryota > Metazoa > Chordata > Actinopteri > Perciformes > Percidae > Sander > Sander vitreus. Next base: position 40,565,347 of record NC_135855.1, on the reverse strand, counting down.
CGTACTTTGGCAGGTCATCTCCAATCTGACCCCTCTATTGTTCAGGGATGAGATCCCTGTAGAGAGTGTCTAAAAAGGTGACAAGATGCTCTGTATTGTATGGCCCAATAATGGGAATATATTCGCACACCATTCTCAGAGATAGCAGCACCCATGTTTGTGTTCCCGCCCCGTTGGCTTGGCACATCAACTGTAGCTCTGTGGCCGATGATATTTCGACCATCTCATCCATGTAGATGAAGCTGTGCGGTGGTTCACTTGCTTCCAGTTCCATTATACGCTATATCCAGAAGACACAAAATGAGTTTTATGAATTACATGCATTTTCTTTTTGGGCAAGATACAGTTACATCAAATGTATACAGCACATATTGCATCTTCTTTTCAACAGCCATAGCAAATGTGTAAAAGTCACACTTACTGTTGCTGCATGCTCATACATGTTTTACCTGTACATACTGGTAGCACAGCTCCTTCACTCTTTCACCATTTCTTTCAAATGGAACAGTGTACAGCTGCTTCATATTCATTTGGTGTCTTTTCAGCACCCTGTCAGTGGTTGAGATGCTGACTTTTTGGATGTTTTCAAAGATGTTGTTGTCCTCTATAATGGCACTCTTTATCTCCCTTACTGTGCGTCCACACCGCCGCCGACTTGAGCTTCTAAAGATACCAGAAGTCATTTATTTTCAATGGAAGCTTCTCTCAGCTGCAAGAAGCGTCAAATCTGTCGGCGTCGCGTTTTGAGCGACCAGAGCGTCAATCAGAAAGTTGAAAGTAGGTCAACTTTATGGTAATGAGCTATGACGCGGTTCAGCGGCAAGCAGTGGCAAACGCCAGCAACCAATCGGAATACAGACGTCCTTCGCGCTGGCTGATCCCAGAGAAACCTACGATGTAAACTTTCGTTCCTACCAAAACATTAGTTCTGAGAAAAAGGAGGAGGAGCTCATCATGGCCGTTGCTGGGTTCCCTATCATTGATGATATTTGCGTATAGGGACCAGTTAACGTTACCTGCAGGTCACATGGTCTCTAAACAGTCCGCTCACGGTGAAGTCCTGCACGCATCAACAGCTGACGGCTGCTCGCTCTGCCTGCACGCTGCTGCAGTTCAGCGGCTAACGAGCGAGCTAACTGCTAACGGACACCGCTGCCACCAACAACCAATACACATTCTGTCATTATATATGTCATTTAATAAAAGGTTTCTAGTGTCAACGTATTGGCCAGCAGTGGCTGCTTGAGCTTTTTCCATGATCGAACATCTATGCTGCTACGTCAGAGCGGCCAAAGCGTCAAACAGCTTCCCCGTACTTTTTGACAAGCGTCCTTGACCGGGCGGCCAGAGCTTCTTTGCAGCTCAAGTCGGCGGCGGTGTGTACATACAGTTAGTCTTATGGCATTGTTCTCTACAACCATGGTGCAAATAGCCTCCTCCTGTTCCGGTGTGAAAAGGGGCCCTCTGTCCTATGTGGAAAAAATATAGTAATGCAAAACACAAAATTGAGTAAGATAAAATGTCACTGTTTAAAGTATACTTACTGTATATTGTAAAATGCAAGTGGAATACTGTAATATTGTATGAAGCATTACAGAAAGTATACAGTATTACAGTACAGTGCCTATCGTCAGATTACATACCTGTTCTGTCGACGAAAAGTCTGAATGATTGAGGACACAGTTGTTCTCCCAACATTTGGCTGCACCCTTGGACCAGCCTCGGCCATTGTAAGCCCATGATTGAGAACGTGGTCTACAAGTGTGGCTCTCATCTTATCAGGAACGCGCATATGTCCTCGGCCTCTTCTGCCTCTTCCTCCGCACTCCTCCCAACTCCTCCGCCACGCAGCCTCACTCCTCTTCCTCTTCTTCTTCTCTCTGGCTGTTGACCCTGTCCAATTCCTTGTCCTCCCATTGTCAGACATTGTAACATTGTGTTGTGCTCCGGCTATAAATAAATATATATATATATATACTTGCCAGTTGATGGTTCATGAGATGCACCTTTGTTAGAGAAAGTCAAGAAGCAATTTACCAATTCAGGACAGATTTAGAAAAAAAGTCTAATGGAAATGTATAGAAATATGCTCGACATATTATGACAACTTGTTCAAAAATTTTGCAACTAATGCCTAAAGCACGTGTCAAACTCAAGGCCCGCGGGCCAAATCCGGCCCCTCGCAGATTATGACATTATTATTATGACAATACATTTTGGCCCACCTAGTTTTTGTCGTTTTTTCTGACGTCGTCATTTTATTTTATGATTTGTAACTTTTTCCAACGTTTTTGTCTCTTATTCCGATGTTTTTTGGCGCTTTTTCCCGACGTTTTTGGCGCTTCTTATCTCTGATGGCTGAGGAACTTTTTCCTGACTTCTTTAGGACTTTATGTCGACCAAACTGTAAGAGAGAAGACTATATGACACATGCAATGAGACTTTTTTGATTAAATAATAGCATGTCAATAAACTCTACATGTTGATGTGATTCTTATTTTCCAGTGTCAACATGACAAAAGCAACTGATAATGTAGGAAACAGCAGAGAATTGTACATAATCATTTGCATGGACGTACCAAAGCATTTGCACCTTGTTCAAAGAAATGAGAAACAGATTTTTTTGACGTGCACAAGTGACACAATGATGTGACGATGAACAGGTAGTTTTGAGAATTTCAATTCTGATCTGAGAAATGTACCAAAGCGACTGAGAAAAACTGTAATATTCTAAGAGTCTGACATCATGGAAAGGATTTCTAAGGAGGTCGACCTTTCTGTTACAGAGTAAGATCCTTTTTTTAAACATAAAAACATCCACAAACTTGCGTTCGCTAAACCCACCAGACTCCATGTAAATAAACAGTCATTTTAGCGTTGTTAAACACACTTCATTCATAGTCCACAGAAACAAAAATAAAACTTGGTTCGTCTTTCCACTGTTCCAACAATCACCACTCTGGTTTGGTTGAAAGAAACACCCATTTACAGCCGTCCCGCTCAATACTGGACCAATTTAAAGATAGTTGATTCCATCATCAATCACTGTCATAAAAACATGGAAAAATAGGGTCCAGTTTAAAAAAAAAAAAAAAAAGTTACCCTTCAAACTAGATATCTTCAACAGGAGTTCCTTTTTTTCGGAAAGTTTTTTCAAAAATTGAAATATCTTAACATGAATCCAACATATGATGAGATATATATATATCAATAAATCCCCACTGATGATAGGCTTCCTGGCGTATAGGTAAGGTAGCCATCCACAGATACAGTTCATCCTAAAAATGTATGCTCACCTGGTAGAGCGTGCGCCCATATATAGAGGTTTACTCCTCGATGCAGCGGCCACGGGTTCGACTCCGACCTGCGGCCCTTTGCTGCATGTCCCCCCCCCCCCCCTTCATGTCTTCAGCTGTCCTATAAATAAAGGCATAAAATGCCCAAAAAATAATAAAGAAATATTTCATTATTTATTATATTTTTTTATAAAATGATGCCAACAAGTATTGTTTTAATAGCTTAGTATTCTATACACCATGTATAAAGGCTTTAGACTAGGCTATTTTACAGAATTTGCCATATTGTACAGACATATCAGAAAGTCAATGTCCTTTGAGTGTAAAGACAGAGAAAAGTAATTAAGGTAAATTCAGTTTCACTGGTTTCTGGACAAATGAAATGATCTTCTGCAGACTTTGTTTCTACTGAGCTATTTCCATTCAAAACATCTTCCTGTCTCCTCCTTCTAATTCCAAACCAAACACATTTCTCCCACTTTTGTGTTCTCATTTGCATTTGAACACACCATGGTGATTTCTCAACATTTCATCAGCCCAGGTTGGTTTCATCAGTGCAGCTCAAACCTGTACTGCAGCCTTGAAACAGACAGGTATGTGTGTGTTTCCTCTTCCCTTCTGAGACTGGACTCATTTTACATACATCACATTTGCATTCCCATTATCGTAATGAATGATACAATTAATGCTCATCATATCTGTCATGCGGGCCATTAGCAAGCTCAGCCCCTCCGGCTTTCTGTCATGTCATGCAGAGCACAGAGAGCAGGAAGGGTGGAAACGATAAAAGCAAACTGAACATGAGAACAGAGTGGGTGACAGTCGAACAATTGAGATGTCAGGATGACGTGCTTATTATGCTTTTCTGCTCAGACACATAACTCAAACCGATATCAGATATGTTTAGTGTTAAGGGCACAAATAAAGAATTCAAAGGGAACAAATCCAGACATTTCATGGAAGGAATTTCAACATTAAGGTGTGTTGAGTGCAGAAATGACTAATTAATGGCAATTATTTGAAAATAAAGATCTCATTTGCACCATCTCAGCCTCTTGGTGAAATTCTTTGATTCATTTTCGACATCAGAAAGTCTCCAACAAAAGTGGCGTACACGAGCACGATCGTAAAAGAGCCAATTGGGTAGCTAAATCGATTGCTAGTGTCACTTCATAATCCCCCTGTTGGTTTTAATTGGCCGCCAGGTTTTGGTGGGTGTGGCTAACCTGCGTCGCGAAGTCTGCAGAAGCGGAAGTGAAGCCGGACTGGCGGACATTTTTCCGTGGAACAGTCTCAGGGAGAGACTGACTGACGGACTCTGGGAGAGTCAGTGAAGAGGATTGCGTTTCTGATTTGTCGCAACGTTTCCCCACCAAGTTCTGTTAATGTTGCGTCCGCGTAAACTGTCAACTGAGCGTCCAAGCTGTGTCGACGACATTTGACACAGCAATCTTCTGCAGTTTTCAAATGCACGGGCAAAACCAAGCTCCGTAAGCCCTAGACATAAAGCCCAGTTCAGACCAAACATTTGCGACGAGACAAAAACGCATTATAAAGAAAAGTTGCAGCGGTTTGAACTGGACCATCTCAGATCAATTAAAGCCAGCTGATGGTGTCGCTGGGACTCAGCTCGTCGAGTGTCCAGAGGCTGGTTTTAGAACATAAGAGACATCTCCTGTTTCAACAGCCAATAGAGAAGTCAGCTGGTGGAGTCTCCAGAGGCTGGTACACTATCCTGGTCCTACCAGACTCTGGTACACTAGCCTGGTCCTACTAGACTCTGGTCCATTAGCCTGGTCCTACCAGACTCTGGTCCATTAGCCTGGTCCTACCAGACTCTGGTACATTAGCCTGGTCCTACCAGACTCTGGTACATTAGCCTGATCCTACCAGACTCTGGTACACTAGCCTGGTCCTACCAGACTCTAGTACATTAGCCTGGTCCTACCAGACTCTGGTCCATTAGCCTGGTCCTACCAGACTCTGGTCCATTAGCCTGGTCCTACCAGACTCTGGTACATTAGCCTGATCCTACCAGACTCTGGTACACTAGCCTGGTCCTACCAGACTCTAGTACATTAGCCTGGTCCTACCAGACTCTGGTCCATTAGCCTGGTCCTACCAGACTCTGGTACATTAGCCTGGTCCTACCAGACTCTGGTTTACTAGCCTGGTCCTACCAGACTCTGGTCCATTTCATTTGTACAGAGAGTCTGGCCTCTCTCCATTGACAAGTGTTAACTTCCTTGAAGGCGGGTACTCTGTTGAAGTTTAAAACTATTGGATCTGCCCAGAGCCACTCTGGATCTGCCATAACCAATCGCTAACGTTTGGTTGTGACATCGGCTTAGCATCGTAGCGTTAGCCTTAGCCAACTCCTTCACCACTAACGGAGCGAGCTGGAAGATCAAACTGTTCCCGAACCCCGTGGGGAGGAGGGCCACAACATCATGGCCACCAACACAACTCAGCAAAGATTGTTCTTGCTCAGGCTTTAACTTCTGGATATTCGGCAGCGTTGCCACAACGGACCGAATGGCTTCGCTCGCATCTTTCTCCGGCGCCATTACAGAACTACAACTCAAACTAGTGCACGACCTCAACGTCATCGTTCTCAGCCACTCCCTCTGTTCACTGATTGGACCGGTAAAGATTTGACCGGAGAAAACCCAAGAATATACCGCAAACCTAGACAGAGTACTGAAGGGAAATGACAATTGAGCGGAACTACGTAGAAGGGCAGAGCCAGGCTAGTCAGCTGGTGGAAACGGCAGAGTTTGAGGCTCAGCGAACACCCGCGAGCACGGCATGTGGTGGAGCGAGCTAAAGAGTGGCTGAAGAGAGGGAGCAGCGAACAGAGCTTGCTTTTGTTGATGAAAGACAGTTCTCTGTAGGTCATTTATCTTTTGATACAAGTTAAATAATTGACATTATGTTTGAGATCAGGGATCTTAAACCTCACTACCTCTTCTCTTCTGTTCATCTTCATTTACTCACTCCTCTCTCTCCACAGAACAACAGCGTCTGAACACAAAAAATATTGCAAACATCAGTTAGAACAGAACGTCTGGGTTTGAGAAAACAACAACCTGCAGTCTGAACACATCCAAACTGTCACTGCGAGGCCACAGCGCTGAGTGCTGGGCATGCATACAAACATTGTGTTTAATTTGCATCTAAAACATGTTTATTTTTTGTATTTGTTCTGCTTATGCCAGACAAAATGTCCCACATACCACTTTTTTCAATTTAAAATGCGTGCTGTCTCCGAAAGCACTGATTTGAGATTATAAAAAGGTTTCGCAATTCAGATAGTTATCTCTGCCAGGTCATTTCCTTTTCAACGTCAAAAAAGTGGCATGTTCAAAACGCTCCTCTTTTCATCAGGTGGGGCTGGGATTTTACTGTCTGCAGATGGGAGGCGTTTGTCTGAAATTATCCCATCATGCACTGTTCGACTGACAGTCCATTAAACAAAAGCAACAGACTGCTGGTGAATCTGGATTTGTGCTGCGGCTGAACCATCGGACAGACAGGCAGGCAGCAAATTGAAACGTCAGCGGTTTGTTGCATGTCCACACGTCGCTAAGAATATCAACAGAAAAAGCTGCGTGTGTCTATATGGAGATCAAACTTCAAACCTAAGAACTAGAGCTGCAAAGATGAATCGATTGGTTGTCAACTATTGAATTAATCTGTTAATTATCAAATCGGTTTGAGTCAAACTTGTGTGATGTCAGCTTGTTAAACGTGAATATGTTCTAGTTTCTTCTCTCCTCTGTGACAGGAAACTGAAGATCTTTGGGTTGAGGACGTCGTCTTGGGAGCTTTGGGAAACTGATCCACATTTTTCACCGTGAATCCAATCCGGGTTAATGAATGTTTTCATTTGTTTTCAAATGATTGATCACAGAGTGTGGAATAAAGATAAAATAACAATGGTGCTCCATATTGGGGTCAGCCCAATGGTCCCACAGCCCTATGTTCCCACTGTAGGTTATATTTTGTCAAAGTGTGTAGGGGCTTTTAGAATCATAACTGGTCATTGTGTCTGCTCTTCCTGACTGTTTGTGAGAAAAGTCATCTGGCAGATATCATTTGAAAAATACCAGGACACTGAGAAGATAATTTAGATCGGGGGGGAGCAGGGAACAATGGTCAAGTTATTCGCAAGCGGTGAGAAGTATGGTGGAGGGTGTGAAATGTCCTTGGCTCTCACGCTCCCTAAGTCTGCAGAAGATAAAGAAAATGCACAGCTATTCAGTAATATGGACATCATAAAACATTTTGTAACCAGTGTATTTGATAAATAGAAAGCAACCGTAAAATATCCCAAGAGTAACAAATGTCTGTTTTCGGCCTGGGAGTGTGAGAGTCAAGGTAACATTTCATATATTGTGGTAGGGTCCGGCTGGAACCGAGAAGATCTGGACTGTATCCAAACTGATGACAGCACCACCAGAAGATGGGACAGAAATGGATGAAAAGACAGGTTTTTAACATAGCATTAGCATTTTTAACATAGCCTCATCAGATGCTTGGCGAGACTCGGTTCGTTCGTGTCGGTTCGTTAGGAGAGATAGACTTGTCTTGTAATATCTGATCCGTGTACACGTACTTGTATTCTGCAGTATCATTCACTAAAGTTTGTTATATTTGATTGAATTCTGAGTGTTATTTCTGATCTACCAGTAAACGAACACTTAAGATTTGAGGGTGTGAGGTGTAGTGATCTAAGTGGAGTCAGGTTATTTTGGCCTCTTTGGCCAGACCGGTCATCGGTCACATTTAATCCTTCACCACATTTCTGAGATTTCTTTTCACTGAAAAGTAGGCCCTATGTTCCCAGATGTCTAAGATGTTTCTTAAAGTTAGAGTTAGAGGAAATATTGGTACGCTCCTCCCTATGAGGGTAACTGAAGAACCATTGGACCAGGAGAGCGCTAAAAGAGTCGTGGACACGCCTAAGCGCCAACAAGGGGCCAATAGGACCAGCCAACCAATGGGAGAAGACTACGGCCGGAGTAGAATAGTATATTAACGGTCTGGAAATCGAGGCCATTCTGCGGAGTTCCAGAGCGACGTAGACATTGCCCATATCGATGTGTGTCTTGTAATCCTTTTGAGATTGAACGAGAGAAGTTGTTGGGACTGTTATGACTTCTTCTCAGTCAAACGAACACGACAAGAGAAAGTTGGAGGCGACAGAAAGTCCATCTTTACTTGACTGTCACAGATACACTGAGCACATTGTTGTTTTGTTCAGTTTCCAAGGTTCACACACTCTGGACACCATTGAGGAAAAGCACTGTTTTTAGGTTAGGGATGAAAGGGAGAAAAGAAAAATATGTTAACGAATCTAACCAGCTTTGCGTGGAGGATTTCTGTCTCATTAACAGATTCCAATTTTAGAGTGGACTAATGAAACTCATTAAAATTAAACTTGACTGCGGTTAAGACACGACTGCTGAAATCAAACAACTAATACATTTTATTTTTATATTATTAAATCTCAAAGTGCTTTAAAAGAAACTTGCTGAAATCCTGAAAGAAAAATAATAATAATGTGCACCACACTGGCCACACAGCTTGAATATCTAAAGGATAAGTCTGGGAATATATATTCTATATTGTGTTATTGTCAACAAATGCCATTTGCTGATGCAAACCGATATTGTGTTAGTCCGTCTCTTAATACTTTCTGACTTCCTGTCTGTGTCTCTCAGCTCCAAGCCCATTGGTTCCTACTGCAGTAATCTATATCCACAACGTTCCACTTCCCGGATTGCTCCGTTGCCGTAGCATGTCACCGCCGGTCGGACTGATTGCTATTTTGGGCGGTGTCAGTTTCTTTAGTCTGTGGCCCAACAGGTACATGAGCTCTCCAAGCTAACGTTAGTCAAAGTGTTGACATATGAAAGCATCAAATGGGCGTTTTAGACGAAGGAGATGAGAGTCTCCGTTTGCTCAGCGCCGTTAAATTGTAAGTACAGGAGTTTTCTACCCGGAAGTTATTGGAAACAAACATCGTGATTGGGTCGACTGAACGGTCAACTATTCAACTATATAGCAAACGACCTATTCTGTCATTTAGTTATGAGGACGTGTTGGTTTTTGTAAGCAAATAATGCATTAGAGGTGACACAACTAACCTTTTTGGATAATGGTATGGACTATTCTGGCAAAAAAAAACCTAGAGAGAGCAATTTTCAAAAGCCAAAAGGTTTAGTCATCGTTGTTGTGATTCCAATACATTTCTGTGAGATTTAATTACTGTTTAGTCTTTTCTTGTGTCTCTATAGTCATATAACTATCTATACATTCATGTGACATCCCTGCAACATGCATATCCTGATAGCCCAGGTTCTCCTGAAAGAAATGATGTCTATAACTTGATTGTGCATAACAGGGTTGAAGTTATACAAGCATTATTACACAAGGAGACCAGGCGAACCAAATATGGGGGAAAGAAATGGCTTAGACCTCAGATGGTTAAAGGGAACAGTGAGTTTTTTTTCTCCGCAGGCACTTGGTCCTCATGGCTCAGTTCAGAATCTGCTGACGATGAAAACTCCCACCAGACTTCTGTTCCTGTAGCTGACAGGCACGCTGCCCGGCGCCCTGAAGGCGGGAAGGGAAGTTGCTGTCTGATACTTCTTCCATTGGGAAGAGAGGTGGAACGGAAATAAACAGCAGAGAGACGCTGCTTATAACAGAAGGCTGCTGCTCTGCATGCGGTCGTCTTAAAAACCAGCAGGAGGCATGTTTTGCTGGAAATTTTGGGGTGGTTGAAATTAATATTCATAGTATCCATACATAGGGTGTCCTTCAATCATTTTTCAATACTGTTGTTGCAGGTTCCCAATTGATTATTTTAAATACAAAAAAGGAAACTTACTTATAAATCTTAGCATTTAATGGAATTGCTCATCCTGATAAAGAAATATAGGAATATATAAAGTGTGGCTTTTTCATTATTCCTAATAGTTTTTGGACAGCAATGGAGCTCTGAGACAGAGAGGTAGAAGATGTATTGAATATAAAGAACTGAAGGTAGATCTCAGGCAGGTGCAAGTCATAGGTGTGTGTCCATTGTCTGCGTTATTTCAACGCTTCCCATTCATTTCTATGGGAAAAGCCGTGCAATGCATTCTGATAGCGTCACGGGGACTTGAGTCACCCGCTCCTCATTTGCATAAACTTGGCTGAACCGCCTCTGAAAAGCTGACGAAAATCTTTTAAACTGACCCGATCTGAAATGAAGACAGATTCAGCAGCTGCACGGCCTGTTTCTCGCTTAAGATGTTTTCAGAAACACATTTCGGTGAACTATTTCCGTACAATACGATATCGTATTCCAAACGATCAACCATCATGGTCGGTTTTGAAATTTGGGAGTAGACAGCCCCACGTGACGCGTTCGTCCAATCAGCTGCAGCCATCGCGGTTGTAGGAGGGCGGAGCCTGTTTTCATTTGCTTGTCAGTGGTCATTGAAGAGAAACTGGTGGCAAGCCCACTAGCGTGCAATGCTGAGAAGGGGGGGCGATCCCATCCGGGAAAACAACGCGTATATGGACACCCACCATTAGTCTCTTATAGCCAGATCTACAGTATCTATGTAGCTATGAGTGTATTTTCTTTTCTTTTATTTAAAGATTATTTTTGGGGGTTATTTTTATCACCTGGTGGAGCAGGCGCTCATGTGTAGGGGCTCCGCCTTGTAATCCTTTTGAGATCGAACGAGAGAAGTTGTTGGGGCTTTTATGGCTTCTTCTCAGTCAAACGAACACGACGACAAACCTGGTGGAGCAGGCGCCCGTGTGTAGGGGCCGCAGGTTCGACTCCGCTCTGCGGCCCTTTGCTGCATGTCATTCCCCCTCTCTCTCCCCAGTGTGTTTTCCTTAACCTGTCATATCTGCAAAACCTCTGTGTAAAACAGTCTTCAACAAGCTGCCAGTGATAAATAGTGTTGACTCGAGATCCTGAGCATACGACTATTCTGCTGCTGCCAAATGCTGTGAAATATGGGAATGTAATAATAACCGACCTGTGTTTGAGGTGAGCTATTGCCTCAATGTTAAGCTGCAAATGAATTGGATTGCATGCGATACTAACTTGATCTGCTCCTCTCTATTGTACCTTCCTTCCAGCACTTCTAGCAGCTTTAATCATCTCCGCTGCACGTCACACAACAAACTGGCTCCATCAGCCTTCAGTCAAAGCGTGTCATTTACTAAGGAAATTACTCTCTTCAGCAGGAAACAATTCGGCAACACAGACTTTTAATCTACTTCATTCATCCTTAACGCTTTAAGCACAATATCAAGCTTGAATGGATTATGATCTTTGTGTACAGCATGAAGGCCTTTAATTAGCGTTGGGCTTCAACAGTTGCTTCCGTTTTGGATCCAGGAACAAGTTGGTAAAATACGGAAATTAGATGAATTGAGAGTCAAATTAATCTCTGACTGAGTCTGTTTCCTGCCTGCCGTGTCTTTGGCGAAAAAGGAAACAACATTCAGGTAGTTATTCAACTGTATAGAGCTCAACAGTGACCGCCCACTTTTCTTCGGCTCTGTTTATATATATATATATATAGTTTTAAGTCTGTAACCGAGCCAACCAGCTATGAGACGAATAGTGAGCATAACACGTTTGATTCGGCGCCAAAAAACATTTAGAAAACAGCAAAAAAGACTAAATGTACAAGACCGTGTACAGAAACTGTCATAGACTTCAACGGTAGAAGCTCGCTCTAGCCGTTCACGGTTTCGCTGGGTACGGTAAACGTTTCTATGTTAACAGCGAGTTGGACCAATCAGAGATGTTGCTGTTACACTTAGGATTGTGGGTAGTGTAGTTTTTCTCCATTAAATCGCCGATAAAACATGTTTTTCTTAAAACAAGGTTGATTTCATACGGACTTCTAGCTTCTACAGGAGCAGAAACCTTCGTTACACAACCACGTAGATATTATGGGATGGTTTAGACATTATGGGATGGTTGAGACATTATGGGATGGTTTAGACATTATGGGATGGTTGAGACATTAAGGTTTAGACATTATGGTTGAGACATTATGGGATGGTTTAGACATTATGGTTGAGACATTATGTGATGGTTTAGACATTATGGTTGAGACATTATGTGATGGTTTAGACATTATGGTTGAGACATTATGTGATGGTTTAGACATTATGGTTGAGACATTATGGGATGGTTGAGACATTATGGTTGAGACATTATGTGATGGTTTAGACATTATGGTTGAGACATTATGGGATGGTTCAGACATTATGGGATGGTTGAGACATTATGGATGGTTGAGACATTATGGGATGGTTGAGACATTATGGTTTAGACATTATGGGATGGTTGAGACATTATGGTTTAGACATTATGGGATGGTTGAGACATTATGGATGGTTGAGACATTATGGGATGGTTGAGACATTATGGGATGGTTTGAGACATTATGGGATGGTTGAGACATTATGGGATGGTTGAGACATTATGGTTTAGACATTATGGGATGGTTGAGACATTATGGATGGTTGAGACATTATGGGATGGTTGAGACATTATGGGATGGTTGAGACATTATGGGATGGTTGAGACATTATGGGATATTTAGACATTATGGTTTAGACATTATGGGATGGTTGAGACATTATGGGATGGTTGAGACATTATGGTTTAGACATTATGGGATGGTTTAGACCACGTAGCTCGGGGTCAGTCTACCTCGGATGGTTTAGACATTATGGGATGGTTTAGACCACGTAGCTCGGGGTCAGTATACCTCGGATGGTTTAGACATTATGACTGATATTCTAAATCCTTATGGAGGAAACTTCCGGAGTCGGCTGTGTGCGGGACTGTTGAGGTCTATAGCAAATACATTCACGTTTTTTATTGATGGGAAAGATTTTTCTCCTGTCGGTTGCATACTTTAATCTCTTACGGACAGATTTTCAAGAGATGTGATTGACAGATTTACACCATTAGCCAATTTAAATATTTCAATGGCAACTATGAAACCAAACCAAAATATGATTAATGGAAATGAAGCGTTTCGGTGCAGTCAGAGATGAAAATAAAGAGGGGAAAGACCCTCCAACACCATAATGAGCAGATGTAGATATAGAGTAGGTCAGTTAATTTCTTCTTCCAAGTGCTTGTTGTTGCTGTTACCTTGATCACGCAATAGAGCTCAACAGTGTGGTTCTGGAAGCTAAAATCCCGTTCATTTTCTCCATAAGGATTTTTATTATCAACCATAATGTCTAAACCATCCCCCAAGGACGACTGACCCCAAGGTGAAACGAAGGTTTCTGCTCCTGTAGAAGCTACAAGTCAAAACATGATTCATTTGCCATCTTATTGAGAAATACTACACTACTACCAGGGGTGTAGTGCTATTTGTAAGGTTATGTAACCACTGTTTCATAGCCTAGATAAGAAATACAATTGATATAGAAAGGCCATTCCTATTCAAGTCAACGTAGCAGTATGTTAACGATCTGATTTGAGAAACTAATGGATTTGCCTGCAGTCTGAATGTAGCCTAAATATCTCTGAGATGTGTGTTTAAGGGGACAGTTTCTGGCAGGAATGATGTGTTCCAGTGTGTTGAAGAATTTCCCCATAGATATAAACCCAATCTATTATATCTATGAATATCTCTGTGTTGTTTTCCCTCAAAGTCGTCTGATGAGGCCTGTTTTATTGGCTGCACAGCACCGTTCGCACTGTCACTTGCTCTGGACAACTCCCAAATGTATGACTCGCTCAAAAGCATAACTACCATAAATTCTTGTTCCGTCAGCAGTGTGATTCTGCTACATCAGACCGTCCGAGCCTTCATCTCTCTTCACATCCTCCTCCTCCTCGGCGTTCAGATGACAGAAGCCGCTCTGTTTGCTCAGCAGCCGTCTCATCGCCGGCTCCGATCTGAGGCTGAGGGCTGCCAGAAGAGGAGATAAATGGAACAACGTTCTCCTTCACAGAGATATAAACGCCCGTCGTGCCCCTCGGCTCTTCTTGGAGGCCATATCCAAATGGATCTGTCGCAGTTTTGTGGAGATTAGATTAAATTTGGTGGTAATGTGATGCCATTCTGTGAAGAGAGATAAAGTACCATCTGCTCTTCTCTCCCATTTTGTGTTCTCTCTCCTCTCTCTGCAGGCTCTTATCACCTTCACGCCCCCGCAGACGCCTTCTCCTCTTCTCTTTTACTCCCATTCTCAGTCCCTCTCTGCATTTTCTCACCTATAGTTCTCTGTAAATTTCTCTCTTGATATAACTCATAATTAAATGTGTCCTTCTCTTTTGACCCTGCACTTCAGGGCTGCATAACGTCCCTTGAGTATGCATAACTTTCTGTATCTTTTTTTGAGTTATTCCTCTTCATCTTTCAGAGACAGTGAGCAGTGGGCTGCAGTGAATATAACTTCCACCCTCCTGGCTCTGAGCTGCCGGTGTTTTGCAGAATCCTGGTGGGCGGTGTAGGCACCAGTCTCATGCTGCACTCTCACTCTCACTGTTTGTTTGTCTTCCATGGATTCAGTTAACGTTTCTAACTGTGGAAGAAAAACTGCTCACAGAGAAAGTCATCGGGTTAAATAGTCCTGAGCCATCCTCGGTCCGTAATTATTTTATTCCTACAGCAACAACACACAGAGGTAATAGTGCAGGGACTATTTTGAGCAGTGGATTAATCCACATTTGGTGCTGCTCTAGTTATTTTATTCCAACACATTCTGTAGTAAAAAAATGTATGCACACCAATTTGTATGAGCCTATGTAGAGCAGAGCTACAGAGCTATCAGCGGCAGTTGGTAGTTGACCTTAGCCGACAATAGTTGAGTGTAAGCCGGGTACAGGGGAGCGTGCCTATGTTCCCACAGCCCTATGTTCCCACAGCCCTATGTTCCCACAGCCCTATGTTCCCACAGCCCAATGGTCCCACAGCCCAGTGTTCCCACAGCCCTATGTTCCCACAGCCCTATGTTCCCACAGCCCAGTGGTCCCACAGCCCAATGTTCCCACAGCCCTATGTTCCCACAGCCCTATGTTCCCACAGCCCTATGTTCCCACAACCCTATGTTCCCACAGCCCAATGGTGCCACAGCCCTATGTTCCCACAGCCCTAATGTTCCCACAGCCCAATGTTCCCACAGCCCAATGGTCCCACAGCCCTATGTTCCCACAGCCCAGTGTTCCCACAGCCCAATGTTCCCACAGCCCTATGTTCCCACATTTCCTTTTTCATGAATTTGTATCAGATTTTATCCCCCTTTCTCCCAATTTGGGAGCCAACTACACCCAACCTATTATCCAGTAGCAATGGACTACAGATGGAATTTAGCTTTTAGCTAAATCTGGTAACTAACCCTAACCCTGGGAACAAAGGGCTGTGGGACCATAGGGCTGACCCCGTGTTAGCTAGCGTCACATGCAGTGATGCTTCTGTTGCCTTTAACGTCCGTTTCAGAGCACCAGAGGGCAGCACAGTCATTTAAGGGGCACCGAAATAAGGCACTGAAATCTGAACTCTGCGTTATGTAGATACTGGTCGTTTAGGCATGGCACCGGTTTACGGATCCCAAACCCAGTCAACTTCTTTATATACTTTTATGGGCTGAGTTTTTGGTCGCTGCTGCAACTGCACTGTCCCAAAACAGTTTGGTCTGCAAACTTAATGTTTGAAGGCCACACATCTCAACACCTGGCCAGGTCATCCCTGTGTCCGTGTGGAGGCATTTTAAACTCACTTGCTGCCCCTGGAAGACTTGACTCAGCTGTCCTTGTTCCAACCTGCTCCTCACTGATTATGCACATACAGTCTCTTTGCTGTGGAACGGTACAGTTAGCTGCGGAGTCACTTTACCCCCTGCAGGCGTCCCATTGTCCTCTTCTGTCCACCTGAACATCACAGTTACAATAGCGTCCAGATGGGCCTCTGACCCCGGCGCTCTGTACAGGAACTCAGGGGTCACGTTGACGTTGAGACAGCAAGCCAAGAAGGAAGATATTCCTACACAGCAACAGTGACAATCACACAGAATGGCTGCTCTTCAGTGGAGATGGTATATCTTTCACCGACTACGTTTACATACACATATTAATCCGGATTTTGTCCTTATGCAGAAAAAGACAATATTCCAACTAAGCTGTTTACATGGTTAATGAAAGGGAATATTCAACTAATATTCCTGTTTACATGTAGCCGTGCAAAACAGGATATTTTCAAAGTTTTCCAGCAGTGGCGGACTTGTTGGAGCATGTGAACACAGCGTCCCTCTTTCATTCCTTTAACCGGCTTCTTGAAAAGGTCGGCGTTGCGATGTTTGCGCATATCCCAAAACCTGTTGATATCCAAGTCTTCGATAATGGTTAAAAGTAGCTGTGTTTGTGTGTTGGCCGTGCATCTCTACCACAGCCGTGTAAACTGTCAGCTAGTTGGTTTGTGGACAACCAAGGGGTTAAGCTTCTCCTCACAACGCGTAGCTCCTATGTCGCCATTTTGATGCTAACAAGCCATCACCTCCCGTTAGCATCCCATTGACTGCCATTCATTTTGACGTCACTTTGACAGCGAATAACTTACTTACTACTCTATCTGTCCATTGTTTATTTCTAAAGAAACACGACAATGTATAAAAGGCTCCATTACCTTGTAGCTCACGTTATGGCTCCGTAGCAGACGTTTTTATAACAATAGGCTAACGATTGGGTCATAACCACGAGACTTCCTGTCTCATAGTAGAGGAGTTACCGTATAGTACAGGAGAAGCTCTCAGGCAGTTTGGACTTCCATTAGCTGTTTAAGTGTAATGACTAATGTTAACTATCATTTTAGTGATCAATAATGAGCCTGTGTCTATGTTATCTCCTTACATATACCTACGCTCTCCGTCTCTGCTAGATTGGGAATGATTGAGATTTCTCTTGGCACAGCTACCAGAAGACTTCCAACTTTCAGACAGGTTGCTCACGTCACATCTACGTCTTCAAGCTCAGTTGGAGGCTGCTCAGTAACGCTCAGCCATCACCGGGAAAGAGCTTCTAATGTCCTTCACTGGTCTCCGTCCAGAGACACGGGATCTGTTGGTCCATTATATATACTGTCTATGGTAGCAACGCACACAGCTGACCGTAAGCCGTAAACAGGCAAGAGGCCGTAAACTGTCGCGAAATGCAGTAAAAACCCCCATTGAAATGCAGATTAATGTGCTGTATAAATGACCAAAGATTGCTTCTAAAACCTGAATAATACCGGCATATCACACGTCTATCCAAACGGACTATACTGTTTACATGACCTGTATCAAATTCTGAATATTGTCATATTCAGAAAATACTATAGGATTATCTGCAGGTTAGAAGATTGATTCCCAGATCTGTGCAGACTGAAGGAGTGAGGGAGAGTGAGGAGCGACAGTAAACTGAGCAACATCGCTGACCAAATCAGAAAACATCCAGCCAGGACACGTAAAGGTTAAACATTTATGTCGTCTGAATATCTGAGCTCTGGAGCTGAATCTCTGGTTCTTTATTTACACATTTATGGGGCAATGAAACTGCATATTCGGTTCCCATTTGAATTATTCAAATTGCATGAATCTGGTTCATTCCTTCCATGCATTAGGCTGCATCATTTATAGCATCTCACAGGCTGAAGTTTGTTCCAAGAAGTTACTCTGACAAGGTCCCGGATTAAAGTCAGAACATCGTGTTCCTATAAACCTGAGCTTAATCATCTCTTAAATTAGTCTTCCATTTCAGAAGAAAACAGATCACCACAGTGAAAGTTTAGTTTGCTGAATGCTGTGAATTTTTAGGTGATTATTTTCCAATATGCCCAATATTGGCAGAGAAAATGTCCTTCTTAGAGTACAGTTATATTAGTTCAAAGTTCAGGACTGTCTTCAGAGGAACTGAGGGGTCAAACTGGGACAAACAGACCCAGACCAAAAGTATGTGGACACCAGCCATGTAGTCTAAACATTATTAACCCTCATGTTGTCCTCGGGTCACATTTGACCCGTTTTCAAAGATTTTTTTAACAAAATTATAAATGTAACACTTTTGTTTTTGCCCCCATCTTTCACGAGCTGAACTCAAAGAACTAAGACTTTGTCTATGTACACAAAAGGCTTATTCCTCTCAAATATTGTTCACAAATCTGTCTAAATCTGTGTTAGTGAGCACTTCTCCTCTGCCGAGATAATCCATCCACCCCATAGGTGTGGCATATCAAGATGCTGATTAGACCTTAAGCTGGCCACAATAAAAGGCCACTCTAAAATGTGCAGTTTTACAGTATTGGGGGGGGGGGGGTCTGGGAGGGATCCGAAAACCAGTCAGTATCTGGTGTTATGGTTAGGGTTAAGGCAGCTACACACCGGGCCGATAATCGTCCGTTGAACAGTCTGGCGAGGTCGGTGACTCCAGTCTGGTCGGTGTGTTCGTGCCGTCGTCCGTTGGAGGAGCCGTCGGCCTTCATTTTGGCCGACCTGACATGCTCAGTCGGGACTCACCCGGAAACAGTGAGCGGATGAGTCTCTCAAAATCTGACGAAAATCTTTCAAACTGACCTTTGTTGATCTGAAATGAAGACAGATTCAGGAACTGCACGGCCTGTTTCTCTCTTAAACACGTTTCGGTTAACTATTTTAGTAAAATATGAGATCGTATTCTGAATGAGTCGCCAGTTAATGGCTAATGTGACACGTTCGTCCAATCAGCTGCCGGTTTTTATTTTTGGGCAACAATACAGATTAGCGCCGCCTGCTGTTATGGAGACGTATTACGTCTCGTCGCTTCGGTGTGTTCTGAGGCACTTTTTTGACCAACTCGGGGAGAGTGATCAGTCCAACTGGCTTTTCTGCCAACGGTCGGCCGTCTGGTTGGTCTGCAATGGCCTTTAGGGTTATGGTTCATCCCCCCCCTCTCTCTCTCTCTCTCTCTCTCTCAACCTGACTTGAGTGGGCAAATGCTCACATTCAATGGCGTCAGGCACTTTGGAGAGGCGTTCTATTCACGGATGAACCGTAACCCTAACCCTAACACCAGATACTTCACGTCACTGAAGTCGTCACTAATACTGACTGACTGTTTTCGGACCCCTCCCGGAACCCCCCAACTTGTTCCCATCTTCAAACATGAATTGTTTTCTTATACCATTTGCTTGATTTTAACTAACTCAAACACATTGAGTATGAAGTTTATAATGTTCTCATCATTATTCACAATGTGTGAGTCTGAATGCTGTCCTGAACCTTTATGTAAAAGACAATACAGAAATAGTTGCTGACACATTTAGATTATGTCCTTATTTTTGACGTTGATCCTGATAAATGACCAGCGTAGTGTCACCTTTGGAGATTTTTTTAGTAATTTTAAACAGTCAGTTTATTGTAAAGCTCAAGAAGAGGCTAAAAAGGGAGGTCATTTTTCACATTTACAGACGCACGACTGCAGGAGGACTGTGCTGTGCTGAATTACTTTGTGTTTTTGTGAAACGCCAACTTCACAAAGATTCCCTCCTTGATCAGTTTTTCCCCGCAGGTGCCTGGAGGGCAGAGTCCAGGGTCGTCAAAGTGGATTTGGCTCACCTGGTGTGACTGCTGCTTCACTACATAAACTAGTGTTGGGTTTGGTTAGTAACTGTGCCAAACATTCCCATAGCACATCCCCTACATATCGTTACTCATTTTCTGACTTTGTTTTAACTTCTCCTCCTCCTTATTCAGTAATTAAAATACATGTGGTAGCCAAACCAGAAAAACATCACACTAAAGAGGCAATACTCTGTTTCACTGGCTACGTTCAGGCTGCAGGCAAAAGTGGCCCAAATTTTGCGGGTCAAGTGACCAGGTCAGACTTCTTCAGAAGTAGTGTGAACACTCAAATCTAGCCAGCCCAGATCAGATTTTTTCAAATCAGATGTAGACCACGTCCATATGTGGTCCTGAATCAGACCCAGATCAGATTTTTGTCAACGCGGCCACAGTGTGAACAACCAAGGCGGATTTGATGCGACTTTTACCTCAATAACCCTCGCGGGGCCCCCTGCTCCCGGTGCGGCTGTCAACCGAGGCGGACTGTCCTCAGTGCGCCCCAACCGCGTCGTGTCGCCAGGGCGGGGATCGGCTCACGTAAAGGCGTCAGGGGTCTGCGGCCATGTCGGCAACCCACCCGACCCGTCTTGAAACACGGACCAAGGAGTCTAACTGAACTATGCCTGGGCAGGGCGAAGCCAGAGGAAACTCTGGTGGTCAAACAGACCTCTGTAGTGGATTTGCAGCCATAACCCCACAAAAGGCCAAAATAGCCAGTTTGTCTCTCTTTCTCTTCATTCTTCTCCTCCTCAGCACCTGCTCATTAATGTTACGGCTGCCATTACACAAACATTTGTAAATAAAAGTGAAAATGCTTCCTTCCTCCATCACCTCCCTAACTTTAGTGCAACAACAGCGTGCTGCGTCTGATGTCATTGGTATCGGTCTTTTGCGTATGCGAATCAGTTCGAAACTGCAAACAGTTCACACTGGAATCTGATATAGGCCACATTTTAAAAGGTAATGTGGACAGCCAAACAAAAAAATCGGATCTGAGCAAAAAATCCGAATTAAGCATTAAGACTTGCGGTGTGAACGTAAGCCTTTCTTTCCTCTCTTTTAGGTCCTAAGGGGGTCTTTTGTGCCCGGGTGCTATGGTGGATTCCCTACAAAAGCTTCCTTATAACGCAGTCAACAAACTGGTAACTACAAGCGGCTTCACGCCTCGCACACCAATCATCTTTCATTAATAACACATCTGGTTGATGGTGTCAGGGTGTTGAGCATCATGTCTGTCAGCTACAGAAACAGAAGTCTTTTCATCGTAAGCAGATTCTGTGCTGAGTGTGTGCGGACCGACTGCCTGCGGAGGAAAACTCAGCGTTGGAGAAGATCACGGAAGAATCAAGACACTGATGTTTAATGCAGCAGGACGATGCTCTGAGGCCTCGGACTGAGTACAGCTGAAAGATGCAGGGCAAAGAAAAGTCAAGGAACACCAAAGTCCATTAGGATATGTCGTCCGGGGACTTTGAACAAAAAAAACAAAAAAAACTGGCTAAACTCAAACTATTCAGAAAGTGAAAGTTTTATTTTTTATCTTAAATTCATCAAGTTTTGTTCGTCGACAGGAAAAGATGAGTTGCATCTGATCCCTTCTTCTTTTCATGAAACTGGATTTGAACCTGTGATGCAGTGATTACAGTAAAGGGTTTTAGGCTTCAATTCAGTCTTATTTATGGTGTCAAATCATAACAAGTTAGAGAGATGCGCAGAAACTATGATAACTGTAATTATAGAAATATGACTCGTAATAATAGCAGTGGATTATGGAATGACATGACGAACAGTGGCAATTATAACAATTATAATAACAGTAAAGGTTAAAAGAATTATGACTAAGAATGATAATAATAGAAAATGCAGTGGACGCTGAGCAGGACGACGGCAGCAGCCACAATCCAGGTGCCACCGCAATCCGAGGAAATCTGTGATGTAAGAAAGCACCAGTACTCCGGGGAAGAAGCTAAGTTAGTAACATGCATTAATGGTATACGGTCTGGATCAACGAAAGTACTTTACCAGGATAATTGCCTGACATCCCACATGTCCCTCATTTTCCGCTCTCTGTGTGTTCGCCTACGTCGTAGGCCGACCAGGGCTATGCCATTTGGGAAGGGGCCGCTCACTGATCCCCCTATATTTCTGAAAATCCTAGACATGGTTGTGACCGTTAAGTGCTGTGTTTGTATTGAAATAAGAGGCTGCTGTGGTTCGCCGTACGGGTTGAGCAGAAGCTGCACACTTTGACCAGCGGGCAGCGGCACACCAGGCCGCCGGATGGTGTTGCTAAGAACTTGCAATGTATCACTATTATCAGACCGGCCCTCGCGGCCTCGAAACACTACCGGCCCACCGGGAAAAGTCCCGACTCTCCCGATTGCCACTCCACCTCTGACAACAACCACCTTCGAGACGGCAAAGCTACACGCTGAAAATGTCAAGTTTTGATAACGTTTGGATGGTGCAACAAGACAGGCCGATGGGGAATGATTGTAAAGATTAATAAAGAATATGTTTAGGGCATTTCCTCTCTAACTGGGACGATTTGGGACTGATTGGTGGGATTGTTGTGGACGAAGTACACAGAGAGATACACTGGTAAGAGTGTTTGCCTTCAGGTTTAGTGAATTAACCCCCTACCGGCCCTTTAAATTTCTTTTAGTTTGATAGGTACTTTGACCCAGAACAGGAAGTTGGCCATTTTAGTTTTTAGTATGCAGCTATATTTTTGCTGAGTGGACTCAAATCCCATCTGCTGCAATCGTTCTATTTGTTAATGCCTTCAAAAACATCGTCTGTAAGTACTAGTTTAGCACAGATCATAAAACAATATCCGGACATTATTGTTTTGATGAATAGTTCATAAAGCCTCATTTCTGTAAGTTAGTAAATTGTAAGCTAAACCACATGCCATGTATACTTATATCACTATTTAACTGATGCACAGTAGCTATGTGGAGTTTATACTATACGTAGTGTGTACTTTGATTGTGCATCTTGCTTATTGTATATTTTTGTTTGTGTTCTACAGTTTCACTCCTATTCACACCGTATATGACGTTGACGCCAAATAAATCACTAGGAGCTTGGACGCTATGTCCTGACTCCCGTATCCATTTTAATGGAGCTTGGAATTGTGTACACGCTAGTCTCACTTTGCCAGACCCTCCTCCACAGCGCTGCGGAGGAAGGTCTGGCTAGTCCACACAGCATTCTGGGATGGGAGAAAAACGTGCTCTGGTTTATTGGCATTTCTTTAAACCAATCACAATCGTCATGGGCGGCGCTGACCTCCGCACGGAGCTGCAGCAAAATAGCTTCTGGAAGGAACTTGTTTTGGTGGAACGTGTGTACGTTCAAAAGCAGTTTTAGTCGTGCAACAGAAAGCTCAGATTGGACAGATAGTCTAGCTAGCTGTCTGGATTTACCCTGCAGAGATCTGAGGAGCAGTTAACCATAGTCCTCACAAATCCACCGGAGGTCAGAACGCCAACACAAAGACAGAGGAAGGGGACGGACATCCGGCTGAAAAGACATGCATCCAGCAGAATTTCCTGCAGCACCGGAGGAATCCCGGAAGTGGAACGTTGAGGATATAGACTATGTACACACACAAGGAGAGCAGCATAAAGAGCCAATGAGGTTTAACCATGTATCAGCTCATTTAAATATCTCACGTTACTGTATTGTGTCAACAGTTAACTTCATTTAATATTGGATGTGGCGTTTCCTTCTGCGGGGTGTAAATGTTCCACCAGAACAAGTTCCTTCCTGAGACTATTTAGCAGAGCCACCGTCGCTGCGTCCGGAGCTTAGCCCCGCCCAAGACGACTGTGATTGGTTTAAAGGTTGTTGTTTTTTCTCTTGTCCCAGAATGTATCCGTGGTGTAGCCAGACCTTACTCCCCAGCGCTGTGGAGATAGAGCTGGCAATGCGAGAGGAGCGTTTTAATCTTTCTCCTAAATGTGGAGATGACACGAACCAAAATTGTGCCGGAGAAAGGGAGCTTGGTAGCTGAAGGCTCTGGCTCCCATTCTACTTTTGGAAACTCTAGGAAGCAATACAGTAGCATTTTCTCTCCTCCTCCTCCTCCTCCTCCTCCTCCCCCATCCCCTGGATTTCTAGTTGAAGTGGTGGTGGAAAGCTCGATAATCTGCCAATCTCTGCGGACATTACCGGTTCTGGCCGGAAGGCAGGTGCCTTAATTTCCAGTAACGGGCAGTTATTAGTGAACAGATCTTCTTAAAAGAGAGTGGGTAATGGCCCATGGTGCTTTTGGGTGCTCGTCTAAGCTGCCTATTAGAGCTTAATGTGATTTACACTGCAGAGGTACAGCTGAGGAGAGGGGAGCTAAATCGGGAAGAGGAAAGTGCTGCTATGTGAGCATGAAGGAATTTAAATTGATTCTGCTTTTCTGCAAGTCTGCCAGAGAGAAGGAACAGTTGCACAGGAGGGAGGAACCAAAGCATACAGTTGTGTTAGGATGTGTGTGTGTGTGTGTGGGGGGTGTGTGAATGGATTAATCCCTGAAGTCAATTTCATGACTTGCGGCAGTAATACTTCTCTGTATAATCTGTAAGAGAAGCTGGAAGTTGTTTTCGTGCGAGAAATCTGTTGGATCCTCTGTGAGGTGGCAGAGCTCAGCACCAGTTTAACCTGAGCGTTACGAAACAATCCGATAAGGATTGTTTTTGTGGTTCATATCCTATCATCTACTGGCTGGACCTGTGCGAGTTGATTCTGAAAGCGAACAAAAGTGACATGAAGTTCAAATGTTCAAAAGGTTTATTGAGACACACAAGACTATATACATATTCTAACGATCACTCCATTAACTTCGATGACGTGAGCGTAGATAGATAATAAAATGCGCCGAAGGAAGGTTAGCGCCGCAGATACATCTTCAGGAAGGAAAATAGTGCAACAATTTATGAGGGGTCAGCCCTATGGTCCCACAGCCCAATGGTCCCACAGCCCTATGTTCCCACAGCCCAATGGTCCCACAGCCCTATGTTCCCACAGCCCAATGGTCCCACAGCCCAATGGTCCCACAGCCCTATGTTCCCACAGTTCAATGTTCCCCCAGCCCAATGGTCCCACAGCCCTATGTTCCCACAGCCCAATGGTCCCACAGCCCTATGTTCCCACAGTTCAATGTTCCCCCAGCCCAATGGTCCCACAGCCCAATGGTCCCACAGCCCTATGTTCCCACAGCCCTATGTTCCCACAGCCCAATGGTCCCACAGCCCTATGGTCCCACAGCCCTATGTTCCCACAGCCCAATGTTCCCACAGCCCTATGTTCCCACAGCCCTATGTTCCCACAGCCCTATGGTCCCACAGCCCAATGGTCCCACAGCCCTATGTTCCCACAGCCCTATGTTCCCACAGCCCTATGTTCCCACAGCCCTATGTTCCCACAGCCCTATGTTCCCACAGCCCAATGGTCCCACAGCCCAATGGTCCCACAGCCCTATGTTCCCACATTTGTAAGAGTTTTTTTTTTTTCACTGAAAATTAGGCCCTATGTTCCCACATTTCCCACAATCGATGAACAGACAATCCACCGGATTACTTCTAATACTGAAGAAAAACCATGGATTCTATCATCATGAGGTAACATCTGGAGTTGAGGGACACATTTTTTGACAGTATGCCTTCAGTCATAATTCCCACCCCCGCAACAGTCTGCTCATACTGCTGCCGTGTGGCAAGACCTGCAGAAGTATCTGCTGCCGTACCACCAGACTACACTTTCCTCAGGCTGTGACTCATTCTCCATTCTCCACATAACATAATAGCTGCTTTTTTTCCCCTTGTGTAGCATTAATGGATTATAACTCGCCTTTTCTTGTGCAACCCTGTGTTGTAGAACGAGAATAAACTAACTGTAAAGCGCTGTAGAAGATGGTAGTATACAGACAGAAAAGAGAGAGGTCTGACTTGCAACAAAGGTCCTCGTTAGAGCCCTGCGCAGCACTGTTTTTTTTATATTTTTTTTATTTTGCTCCTGCCCGTCCCGGTGGATTTCTGACCATTACCACCCGCTCCAGCAGTGTGTGTGTTCTGCTAGCGCCCGCTCCCGCAGTGTGTGAACTGAGTCCCGCCCGCACGGCAAACATTAGATTGATTGTCAATAGATTGACCATTGATTTTGTGTCTTCTCCCCTCCCGCAGGGAAACTAGTTATTTTACTGAGTAGTAAGGAGCGTGCCTATGTTCCCACAGCCCAATGTTCCCACATTTCTAATATTTCTTTTTCACTGAAAATTAGGCCCTATGTTCTCACATTTCTTTTTTGATAAGATAATTTTTTTGGGCATTTTTAGGCCTTTATTTCCACAGGACAGGAATGACATGCAGCAACGGGCCGCAGGTCTCGGAGTCAAACCCGCGGTCGCTGCGTCGAGGAGTAAACCTCTATGTATGTGCGCCTGCTCTACCAACTGAGCTAACCCGGCCACATGTTCCCACATTTCTAAGATTTTTTTTTTCTCCAAAATTAGGCCCCATGTTCCCACATTTCCTTTTTCATAAATTTGTATCAGATTTTATCCCCCTAACCCCAACACAAGACCTAATTTTGAAAATGTCCTAGAAATGTGGGACCATTGGGCTGTGGGACCATAGGGCTGTGGGAACATTGGGCTGTGGGACCATTGGGCTGTGGGAACATAGAGCTGTGGGACCATAGGGCTGTGGGACCATTGGGCTGTGGGACCATTGGGCTGTGGGAACATTGGGCTGTGGGACCATTGGGCTGTGGGACCATTGGGCTGTGGGACCATTGGGCTGTGGGACCATTGGGCTGTGGGAACATAGTGCTGTGGGAACATTGGGCTGACCCCGAGTAGTATTAATACATAAGCATATCTGTAATGTAATAAGTAGCGAAATTACGCTCTAGTGCATAATTACATCCAAGTGCAATAATTAGTTATTCCAGTGCTTTAAAAGGGCAAAGTGAGATTGTATTTATTTATTTATTTCACTTATTTTAGAATGTGTCGGTTTTTTTTTCGTGGTGGCCAGCACGAAAATGGAAAGTAATGTATTTCAATGGGAAGCATATTTCGTGATCACAGCACGAATACGGTAGGGAGTAGTATGAAAACCCGAAAAATCCGCGTTGGTCGGGGTGGTGGATGGTCAAACAATACAGGGCTTTCACCCGGGAGACCGGGGATCGCATCCCGCGTGTGGCGTTTTGTTTGCCCCGTTGTCTTCCTAATCACAACCGTCCCGTTATTGTCGCGCGTCCCCAGCGGCCGTCTCTCTCTTAAGTAAACATAGGAGCTGCCAAATATCTATTCTGAAGATGTAGGGGAAGCTCTATAGAGAAACATGCAAACAAAAAGCAAAGAAATGGCCAAAACTGCATAGCGCCCCTTTAAACAGTCTTAAATTTGACTTGGTGAAACCTGCAGAAACTCTGTCTCAACTACAGGTCAGCAGGATGCCCCAGGAGCACCTTGCTTATAGGAAGACATCTATCTTCAACAGACATCAGATCACTGGAGAGAGAAAGTTCAGAGTTATGTGTCTGAGAAGGAGTGGCTTTTCCTTTGTTGCACGATTCTCAGACAGATCAATCATGTCGTTTTTGGTTCCCCCTGCAGCTTCTGGTAAGATGATATTATTCTCCTGTGAGTGAGAAGGTGTCCCTCATTAATCTCCCATCATTTCTGTGAGGGGTCTTAGAAGGTTTGTAAGATGGATTTTAAGATCCTCTTTGCTTTAAAGCCCACTCCAGACCAAAGATTTTAGAAATGTTCTAAATTTTTAGAAGATTTGAAATGTAATAATGTCAAATGAAATTTCTCGTCTTCTCTGCAGTTAAAGATTCACGTTAGCGTCTTTGTGCCGTCTTCTTCTTCGCCCACTGTGTTTGTTTACTTCCGGTACCGGCTGTCGCACGATAGCACGTCATCAACACGCCCGCTTGCTCGCTCGCTGTGAATCCTCTCCCCGACGGACCCTGGCTCAATCAGACAGGATTTTGAACATTTAGGCAGCAGTGCATGAACGATCACGCGAGGCACACAGCAGGAGCGTGCCCCCATGTTCCCACAGCCCCATGTTCCCACAGCCCCATGTTCCCACAGCCCAATGGTCCCACAGCCCTATGGTCCCACAGCCCTATGGTCCCACATTTCCTTTTTCATAAATTTGTATCAGATTTTATCCCCCTTTCTCCCAATTTGGTAGCCAATTACACCCAACCTATTATCCAGTAGCAATGGACTACAGATGGAATGTAACCCTAACCCTAACATAGGGCCTCATTTGAAGAAACATCTTTGAAATGTGGGAACATAGGGCTGACCCCCAGACAACCACGGTATTGTCGTTTTTTTACTCTCTTATTATATTAGAATTTTTTACATCTTCATATCATATTTTCATGTTTCTTTTTACTATTCAAATATATATTCTAAGATAGATAGATAGACTTTATTAATCCCAAACTGTGAAATGACTACGTTTCCCTACTATCATCACGTTACAGCAGCAAGTGGACATACACACGTGCAGAAATACAAGAACTATACTATAAATAATAAATTAGATAAAGTAAGATGACAAAAGATCAAAATACCAGAACACCTACTGAAATAAATACTCAGTGTAATGAATAGAATGTACATGTATGTACAAGTGTAGAATACAATGTACAACCTTCATACAGTACATAGAATATTTGTCTACAGCCCTTATGTTCAGACGTTTCAGATAAAACACAAGGTCTAAAGATTAGCCTCCCAACTCTCTCCAACCTTCTTCTCTTTACGGACTTTAAAACCTTACATTAACATATTAACATCAGAATCTGAAGTCAGTCCACGCTGTGCGGCTGCCTGCAATGATGGAGACTCCAGGTAACGAAGTGGAGGTCACCTTCAGCTGTCGGCCCGCAGCTTTTCCTCCCGCCGCTCCCTATCCGCCGTTAATTACCCAGAATCTGCTCGTTAGCCAAATAATCCATCAAACGGCCAATAAGGTTTAGGAGAACATGCTGCTTCTGTTCAACTCAAATCAGCGTTTACTCACGCATAACGTCCAGTTGATTCATTTCAGAACCGGAGCGGTTTCTCTGAGGTTGACTGAGTTTTACATTACAGGTAGTCTCGTATTGCCAGACCTTCCTCCACAGCGCTGCAGAGGAAGGTCTGGCTAGTCCACACAGCATTCCTGGATGGGAGAAAAACGTGCTCTGGTTTATTGGCATTTCTTTAAACCAATCACAATCACAAGGAGCTTGTTTTGGTGGAACATGTGTAGATTCATAGGTTGTTTTAGTCGTGCAACAGAAAACTGAGATTGGACAGATAGTCTAGCTAGCTGTCTGGATTTACCCTGCAGAGATCTGAGGAGTTAACCACAGTCCTCACAAATCCGTAAACTGGAGTTTAAAATTGTGTGCTAATTTATCAACAGCAAATGAGCCAACCCAAAAAAATACAATACAATAAAATGACTTAATACAGTCAGCACGTAAAAGCAACATTCACAGACCAACATTTACACAATGCACAATCAAGTAACAAACCATGGCCGATTTTAGACCCTTTTTAGGGGGGCTCAAGCTTCAAATTTCATCTCAGCCCCCCTAAAAATTATAATATTAAAAAAACCTTCTTTTATTTCTATCCATTTTGTTACTTCAAGTGAGATTTTGCGAACTTGTCTGTTAATGACAGACAAACAATTACAGGTTCAAAGGTCTTGAAACAGGTTTAATATCCTGTGTGTCTGTCACCGATGCTGTGCACCTTTAACCCAGTAGTAGAAGTAGCATGTTCCCTGTGTACAGCAGTAGTAGTAGCATGTTCCCTGTGTACAGCAGTAGTAGGAGTATGTTCCCTGTGTACAGCAGTAGTAGGAGTATGTTCCCTGTGTACAGTAGTAGTAGGAGTATGTTCCCTGTGTACAGCAGTAGTAGTATGTTCCCTGTGTACAGTAGTAGTTGGAGTATGTTCCCTGTGTACAGCAGTAGAAGTAGTATGTTCCCTGTGTAGAGAAATAAAACAAACACTCATAAAACATTTGTTGAAAATTTGTAGATCCAAGACCGTAATGAACTGTCTGGCCTTGTGTGGAGAATCAAAGTGTTTGATGCATGGCGCGGACATCACGGAAGGGGCTGAAGGACTGGACACAGAGCCAAGATGACCAAGACTATATCCAACCGATAACAGCACCACCAAGGGTGGGCAGAGAAAATGTATAAAAGTACGAGGGTCTGGGTAGCGGGCACGAGTTCCCGGGGAGACTGACTGTTGGTAGGGCGAGGGAGATGGTCTTGAAGGAGAACTGCATCCATATGCATATGTATTTACTTGCAATATCATTTGACTAAAGCTTGTTATATTTTAACTGAGCGAATCCTGAGTTTTATTTCTGATCTACCAGTCAACGGACACTTAAATCTTAAAGGTGTGAGGTGTAGTGACCTTAAGTGGAGTCAGATTACTGGTCTGGCCTTTTTGGGACAGACTAGAAATGGTAAAACGATCACATTTTAAACCTTCAATTTCCAGGCTACCGTTTTCCCCCTCCACTAAAAACATGGTCCCCCTCCCTCTCTACCGAGCTGATGTGTAGTGAGCGTCTGGCATCTTAAGGCTGCCGTGCATCACCCAGGTGGGTACTACACATTGGTTGTGGTAGAGAGTATAGCGCCCCCCCCGAAGCACTTTAAGTGTCTATGATAAAGCGCTATATAAATGTAATGAATTATTATTGTTGTTGTTATTAATTGAGCGTCAGCTTCAGTTCTGGTAGGCCAAGTAGTCAAGACGCTGCTAACAACACGGTCACATCAGCTGATCTGCATTAGGGCATCAGCTGGTCAACTGAAGTAGTAGTATGTTCCCTGTGTACAGCAGTAGTAGTATGTTCCCTGTGTACAGTATTAGTAGTAGTATGTTCCTTGTGTACAGCAGTAGTAGTAGTATGTTCCCTGTGTACAGCAGTAGTAGTAGTATGTTCCTTGTGTACAGCAGTAGTAGTAGTATGTTCCCTGTGTACAGCAGTAGTAGTAGTATGTTCCCTGTGTACAGCAGTAGTAGTATGTTCCCTGTGTACAGCAGTAGTAGTATGTTCCCTGTTTACAGCAGCAGTAGTAGTAGTAGTGTTCCCTGTGTACAGCAGTAGTAGTATGTTCCCTGTGTACAGCAGTAGTAGTATGTTCCCTGTTTACGGCAGTAGTAGTAGTATGTTCCCTGTGTACAGCAGTAG
Source organism: Sander vitreus (assembly GCF_031162955.1). Classification (NCBI taxonomy): domain Eukaryota; kingdom Metazoa; phylum Chordata; class Actinopteri; order Perciformes; family Percidae; genus Sander; species Sander vitreus. The sequence goes on along the minus strand of NC_135855.1, from coordinate 40,534,179 downwards.
TAGTATGTCCCCTGTGTACAGTAGTAGTATGTTCCCTGTGTACAGTAGTAGTAGTATGTTCCCTGTGTACAGCAGTAGTAGTATGTTCCCTGTGTACAGTAGTAGTAGTATGTTCCTTGTGTACAGTAGTAGTAGTAGTATGTTCCCTATGTACAGCAGTAGTAGTAGTATGTTCCCTGTGTACAGCAGTAGTAGTATGTTCCCTGTGTACAGCAGTAGTAGTATGTTCCCTGTTTACAGCAGCAGTAGTAGTAGTAGTATGTTCCCTGTGTACAGCAGTAGTAGTATGTCCCCTGTGTACAGTAGTAGTAGTATGTTCCCTGTGTACAGTAGTAGTATGTCCCCTGTGTACAGTAGTAGTAGTATGTTCCCTGTGTACAGCAGCAGTAGTAGTAGTATGTTCCCTGTGTCAACTCCCCTCGCTGCTAAATGGCTACACTCAAACAGGGCGCCCTACTTAAAGTTTAGTAAGTTTGCTCCTAACTGCTTGCTGCTCGCATCTATGCAACCCACCTCCTCCCCAGCTCCACCTTGTCGTGTATCACGTGACATACGCTTCTACGTCATCGTTGCTGCTCTGTTCATATGGGGGAATAGTTCAGCTCTCCCAGTCTTAAACTGTGTGAGCTGCCCCCTGAGTCTCTGCTCTTTCATGGTGCTCATGAAAGGTCAGGGGACCATACTGCCACATTTAATTCGTAAGTTATTCAATAAAATTTCCTAAAGCATTTTTATTGTCTGCGTTGTTCTTGATGTTAATGGACCTGACAGAACTATATTCCTTTCCCAGTTTAGGACATTTGGAACTAGAATTAACGTTATCTCGTTCCCACGGCTTAATAACGCGCACCCTCCCAATAATATTTCTTTTCCGACCAGCGTCACCAGAAGGGCTCAGTACTTTCTTCATTTTCCTTCTGCTGATGTAAAAAATGTTTCTGATCGGTCGGCCCGGTCAGCTTTCATTTCCTTTAATCACCGTGACAAGTAACTGGTAAATGATTTATATGGCTGCTATCACAGCTTCTTCTTTGGTAAAGGTTAAAAGAAAAGAATGTGACAGTAGGATATGATATATGATATGGTAGGATATGGGATGCGGTTGTAATGTCACATGCATCCCAGACTCCTTCCCTAAAAGGTTTTGTGGAAGTCTGACATCCAGCTGAAGTTACCCATGACTTAAGTAAAAACACGAATCCTTCCCCCTTTTTGCCGAGAGATCTGACAGCACCGATGTTTAAGATGACAGTCGCTCTGATGATGACTTGCTTCTTCGTCATCATTCACCTTTTTAAAAACCTTTTTTGGTTGACTTGACATTAACTCAAAGTACAGCAAGAAATCACTGTGAAAAAAACCCCATAAGCCTTCAAAATGTTTCTGGCACGTTGACTTTCATAATGTATGTTTTAGATATTTTTCTTTTTTTTTTCCCTCAAGGGAGCAGTTATAGCCAACAAGTACTTCAAACCATACAGCGATCTAGGTCGTTAATTCCTACCCTAAACCAGAGAATGTAATGGTCGCGATTTAAAAAATATATATTTTTAGCTTTGCAAAAACCTTTAATAATTCCACATCTTTTTTACACTAATTTAAAACATTCCCACTTTATTCACTACTTCACCTTCTTACACATTTAAGCCAGAAATCCAGTTTAGCTTTAGCAATTCAGCATTCACGCACATTTTTTGGGGAGTCGAACCCGCGGCCGCTCCGTTATCTCCTTCAGCCCCCTCATAACAGATGTAATCTCCTCAACATTCCTACTGCCATGAGCGTCATCAAGCAGTCCTTTTCCTCCATTTTGGGGGGCAGCTGAGGACCCTCAGCCACGGCAGACCGTTCCACTTCCACCTTTTTGGCGTATGAGAGGGACGTCTTCTCCACCTCCATTCAATTGACCTCTGTTAAAGTGGAAGCCAAGCATTCCATAGGAGGGAGCTCTCCTGATTTGAGGATCTCAAAAACAAGACCCCATCCCAGCACCTTCTTCTTCCTCACATCCCTCAGGGTGAAGGTGATGGGGAAGACGGATATCTAAAGCTGTTGAACTCCCTCCTTCAGGGCCTCTTCCACATTAACCCCCCAAGTTGTTGAATGGCCCGGCCAAAGCTGCTGGGGTGCTGGAAGGAGTCCCTAGTGGCCAACTCCTTAACAAGGAAGTCTATGGCGACCACCCGCTTCAGTTTTCCTGGGGGTGCCCGTGACTGGAGCATCCCCATGTCCCCATTGGGACGTTGCGGTTTCCAATGGGGTTTGCCTTATCGTAGCAGTCCCCCAGGACAACCCTTAGAAGGGTGGCCCCCACTACACCAGGAGTCCCCTTCAGATCCTTACAAATTGCAAACACCCTCTGTATGCGCCGCTGCTCCTGGTCCCCAGTCCAGTTAGATAATGTCTAACAACTTCAGCATCAGCAGCTGACGGTAATGCCAGGCCCAGAAACCCACGACGTACTCCATGTGGAGATGAAATTGTCCCACCATTTTGGCCGCTTGGTCCTCCATGTTGTCAATGTAGCCGGTGGCTCGATTCATTGACTTCTTCATCAGGGTATCCCGTCTCATGTCAGTGGGTGGCAGGTATTGAAGCTTACGGAGATATATTCCCCACACCCAGCAGGACAGTCCTGCAGAACTTTTGGCCATAAAAGTTGGCCAGACACCAGTCATCCCCAGTGAGGCTGGGAGGGAGGACCGTCTAATAAATAACCCCCATCTGTAACAGCAACGTATGTCCTATGGACTCTTTTTAGCAGCTCAAGACTTGGCGTTAGATCAAAGTGCTTTTTTATGATGTGAAAATGATTGGCCATGGGGGGCAGGGGCAAATTAAGCTGCAGGTAATTGACCTCGACATTGATGGCTGCCAAAGCTTGCAGCTCCACTACGATGCCATCAATGTCATAGGTCATGTTGAAGGCCTTGAGGGAATTCTGCTCATTTGTGGCATTAAATGGTGTTAGACCCTCTTCGTTTTGCAGAAAGCCATTAACAGACTGTATTTGCGAAGTAATGTGTTTATGTTATGAATGGAAATGAAACGTGTGTTTTGCAATTTAATGAGTGGTGAGAATATGTAGAGGGCTTTATTTGGAGAGCAACACAAAAAACAGCTAGTCTCTGGGACGTTTTGGGCCCGAATGACGGCAAATAAAATGTTTCTTTTTTAAGTTTTAAATATTACAAAATGAAAAGTAAATGCAATTACATATAACAAATTATTATTATTTTTTATTTAAGAAATCACTATAACTTTTGATAGGAAGGTCGTACAGACTTGGAACCAAAATACATTATTTCCCCCATTTTCTGGTGCGGGCTTCCCAACGGTACCTGAGTCTGTTCGGCCTTCCGTTGCTGAGATACGTAATTTCATGTCCCACAGCATAGCTGTAGCTCAGAGACATAAAAGGTGAATTTATGAAGATATGTCAAAATCAAGAAACTGCTCTTAGACCTCAAGGGTTAAAAGTAGAAGGAAAACGTAGCCGAATTGGAGTGTGAATACATTTTGGTTGACTAACTGAATAAGACTCAACATAAGACTTAGACTTAGAAAACTTTAATGTCCCCGAGAGGCAATTTGTTGTACAGTACAGGCATATTGATACATAATCCACAACACAAACATTGAACCAGACATCCACAGCGCTACCTATCCAACACATCAATAAATAGAATACAGTAAAAGGAGTATATTGCACAATATCATAAATAAATAAAATACAAATACAAAAATAAAAACTACTGTACATTATCCTACATCACATCTATTCCTTCAGTCATACCCCTCGCTACACCTTATTTAATTGGGTTATTGCCATAGGAATGAATGAGTTTTTTTGCTCAGTTGGTTCTGACATTGGGGTATCTATATCTACGACCGGAAGGGAGCGGCTTGAACTCCACTGAAAGTGGATGGGTTGTATCCATACAAACCTTATCTGCCTTCTGTGCCAATCTGGTCAGATATAGTTGGTACAGGTCTACCTGTTGCCTACCAATGATTTTTCCACAGGTTTTAACAATCTTCCCCACTTTGTTCCTATGGGTGACTTTTGAATGTCCATACCAGCATACAATACAGTAGGAGAGAATACTCTCGATAAAGGACTTGTAAAAGAGGAGTCAAAATGTTGTTGTCGACATTAAAATAATTAAGTTTCCTAAGAAAATACAAACGTTGCTGACCCTTTTTAAAAACGGCATCAGCACACTGATCCCAGGATAATTTATGATCAGTGATGAGACCGAGATATTTACACTCCGTCACCATCTCTATCTCCTCTCCTCTTATCAGAGTTTCTTTTGTCTTGGACGTATTCAACTGCAACTGGGAGGCTTCATCCCAGTCAGCAAATTCCTGCAACACTGGACCATGTTCAGTTTCATCTCGCTCCAGTAAACTAATCACAGCAGTATCATCTGCAAATGTAATTATATGACGTCCTGGGTAACTACTACGACAACAGTCAGTGTACAATATATAGAGCAGTGGTGACAAGACACTACCTTGTGGTGTCCCAAAGCGGACCCCAGATAATGTTTTTCCCACCCTTACTCTTTGTGGCCGCCCACTGAGGAAATCCAAAATCATAGGGCGTGTCTACAGGAGTTAATGATGTGTGTTGTAATGACTCGATCAAGTGATTTAACTAAAAGAGAGGTGGGCCTATAATCCTTGGATGTGGCTGGATGGGAGACTTTGGGAAGGGGGGTCTGCTGTCTTCCAAAGCAGTGGAACCACCTGATTGTCCATTGAGCGCTGGAAGCACTCTGCCTCCAATGTTATCTGGCCCCGGACTCTTCCTCACATTAGTCTTCTCAAACACTCATTGGACCATCTCCTCTGTAATAATCAAAGTGCTCTCCATCCCAGCATCGTCTATTTCAATCTGTTGCCAAGCAGAGACAATGTCACTGTCATTTATTTCAAAGCGGGTAAAATGTTCATTTAAGTTGTTGGCCAGAGCACGGGATGCTGTGTCCTCCATGAAATCATTTTTTTCCCCATCTTAAAGGGGGCGTTGGCCATCAACGTTATACCAGTCCATGCAGCCCTTGAATTCCCTGCAGCCAGGGTACTCTGTACCTTGTCCTTGTACTGACACCTGGCCTTATAGATCTCCTTATTGACCTTCCTTTGCATGTCTTTTGTTCTGTAAGCTTCCTGAAGCAAAGACTCTTTTTCTCATTTAGTATGTATTTTTGTTCTTTCGTCACCCACGGTTTATTGTTTGGGTACACCTTAATGGTCTTAGTTGGAATGACTGCACTCACACAAAAGTCTATGTAGCCCGGAATAGCTTCTGTCTGTTCGTGCAAGTCAGCTGAAGAGTCCTCAAAGATGGTCCAGGATGTACACTCCAGGCATCCTTTCAGCGTCTCTATACTGTCCTCATCCATACACCTGGATCTGCTTTTCCACAGGCTTAACCCTTTTCAAAACCTGTTTATAGGTGGGTCTTAGATGGACTGTATTATGATCTGAGCCCCCCCAGGGGGGCCCTGGCACTGGATGAGTATGCCTTTGGGATTGGACGTTTGAGAGAATGATAGTTGGAAGTGGAACCTTTGTTTTCCTATTCCTGAGTCTTTGGCGCACTCCTCCCCTCTTCCCTCGTTTTCTCTTGTGTTCCTTGTCATTAAAAGTTCTTTTTATCTCCGTAGGTATGTTTGCTTCGGTATGATTCCAATCGCCTGCGTAGGCACTCAGTTTTAGGAGAAAGTCTCTGTTGTAGCGTACATGCGACTCCGCGTTGCTGACCGGCTCACTTGCCACGCTGATAACAAACAGTATAGACCCGACTATTAAAACCAGCTCCCATATGCGACTCATAGTGGCTTATAGTAACGGTATATAAGACAATGCATCTAATGATGGTTTGTACTGAAAATAATCGCAACAAACAACTAATCAAACAAACAAAAGATGAGACAGACAGCCTGCTCCGCTAGTCGCCACTGTGCAGCGACTTTTGAAACGAACAAAATATCTAGTAGGTAACTTATCCTAACAAATCCAAAACACAAGTTGGCGTGTGAACTTTCAGCACTAAAGGTATCTGCTGATTCATTCTACCCAACATACACTCCACCTAAATGTCCTCTTTTCCAGCTGTGTCTCCACCACCTGAACCTTCCTGCTGCCAGAAAATGAATTTCTCTGACTTTCAGTGCATGGCGCAGGTTATTTGCATTTTCAGATGTGGTGCTCATTTCACAAAATTTCACAGGACCGGGTCGACGAATCAGCAGCGGTAGGTCGAAAGTATCACAAAGCTCATTTCATTTAGAATTCACAAAAGGCGGGGAGGGGGGGGCGGGGGGGGGGGATTGAGGAGCAGCCAAACTTTGACTACTACACTTGTAGTCAGCAGGTTATTGGTTGTAAGGTTGAAGCGGCTCGGCTGCATGTGTGCATGTTAATGTACCAAACGAGCCACCGAGCTCTGCTGAGCACCCACTGATGATCGTTTTATTCACTCGAAAGGGTATTTGGAGCATGGAAAGTAGAATCACTTTCTTTGAAAATAAAATTTAGGTTCCAAGGTTGGTGTTCTCCCCTCGGGCGAGCATCATCGCTTGCACCTTTCAACCTCTTGTATTCAGAAGGAGCGCCACAGGCGAGGGCAACGCGAATCACCAGAAAAAGAGTCTGTGAATATGCTCCGTCTGCCTTTTTCCATCCCATCCCGTCCTGCTAAAACATCCCGATTGGGGCATCAGGCAGCGATTAGTCTCCTCTGAGCCACACATGAAGGACGTTCCACCAAGGCTTGTCCTCATTAAGTCTCCATTAGCGGGAGCGTAATGGATTTTTAATGAAGGAGGGAGACACAAACACAAAGATGAGCTTGACTCGACCCAGACATCAACAGGGAGCCGCGCCGCCAATCATCACCCTGAATCCTCCTCGTCTTCTACTGCTATCTTCAAAGCCACGCAGATATCCAACAATTCCAATTTCAGATTTGAATTTCAATATTTTTTTGCTTTCAATCACATTAAAAACGCTCCTTGCTTCTTGCTGTCTGTGAACCGTATGTAGGCCTCAAAGAAAAGAAGTTGCAGCCAAACACAAATCCCACTGATACATGTGTGGAAGCTGTTTTTCTTCCATTTAATCTCTCATTAGCAGTTTTGTTTTCTCGCTCTTCCCCAGGCGAGTCTTTATTTGGATCGGACGGCTCTGATGAGAACTCTGGAGAACCAGAAGCAATCAAGTCCTCTGTATAGCCGGAGTGTTGTTCGTCCCCCGACTGTGTCCCATTACAAAAGTCTGACAAACACCATTAAGATCCTTTTTTGTAACTCGCAGCACTGTGATAGGCCTGGGTGGGAAGTCATTAAAGATGCAGCAATCAAAGTGAGGAGTTTAATCAGGTAAGCACAATCACAGATGAGAGTAATCAATGTTTGGATCTAAATGCTCAAATGTTGCAGGCACAGATAAAATATAAGAAGCCTTTATTGTCATTATATTACAATGAATACAACAAAATTGCGAGTGCCTCTTCCCGGCGATGCTTAAAGGAAACTATATTGTACACAGATCCACATTATATTTTCATTTTCCGCCCTGGTAGCTCACCTGGTTGAGCGGGGTCAGCCCAATGGTCCCACAGCCCAATGGTCCCACAGCCCAATGGTCCCACAGCCCAGTGGTCCCACAGCCCAGTGGTCCCACAGCCCAATGGTCCCACAGCCCAATGGTCCCACAGCCCAATGTTCCCACAGCCCAATGGTCCCACAGCACAATGGTCCCACAGCCCAATGGTCCCACAGCCCAATGGTCCCACAGCCCAGTGGTCCCACAGCCCAGTGGTCCCACAGCCCAATGTTCCCACAGCCCTATGTACCCACATTTCTCGGACATTTTCAAAATTAGGTCTTGTGTTCCTACATTTCCCTTCAATTTAAGCCCTATCCTCCCACATTTTTTAGGGGTTAGGGGGATAAAATCTGATACAAATTTATGAAAAAGGAAATGTGGGAACATATGGCCTAATTTTGAAATAAATCTTAGAAATCTGGGAACATGGGCACGCTCCCGGTTGAGCGTGTGCCCCATGTACCAACTCTCAGTCCTTACCGTACGTTTGATTCCAACCTGCGGTCCTTTGCTGCATGTCCCCCAACCCCTCCTAATCTCTGTCCTTTTCTTTCTATCGCTGTCATATCAAATAAAGTAAAACATAGAAAAAAAGCAACAAAAGAACGCCCTCTAGTGTGCTCAGAAAATTAAAAAAAAAAGGTCCATGAAGTTTCATTTGGCCATCCCTTAATCCCATTTCAGACCGCTCAGTAACTGCCAGTTTACACCAATGAGACGAGACCTTGTATCATCTCCATAGCAACGACTCTCTTCTTCCAACTTTCAGGCTTTTTTTGTAGCTGGATATATAGATATAGATGAATGTGAATGTGGATAACATTAGTGACAGTGAGATGCTTGCTACTGCTGCATTTCTAGTAGAGATTAAATAACGGCTAAAATGATTTCAGGGCTCGACAGTAACGGTTGCCCGGTTGCCCTTGGCAACCACCTGTTCAATATGTATTTTTTAATATATAAAAACAAATCAAAACTAACAAAACTGGAAAATCATATTTCAAAAGAAGTCATCAACCAGCCAATCATTTATTTGGTGTAAACACTAGCTACGTTCACGCGCAACACATTTCAGCTGTTGTGCGACGCGCTTTCCACACGCACGTTTGCTGTGAAAAGATACAGACAACACAATTTTCTGTTCACGGTAACGCTGCATGTTAATTTCGGTGCCTCATTACGGTGCCACTTAAATGTCTGCGCTGCTCTCTGATGCTCCGAAACAGACGTTAGAGGCAACAGAACCATCGCTGCGTGTCACACTAGTAAACACTAATGACACGTTACACGTCGCAGCAGGTAACGTTAGTCTACCGTTAGCTACAGTAGAAAAAGTAGGAAAGGGGAGGACCTTTGCTAGCCTGGTCCTACCAGACTCTGGTCCACTAGCCTGGTCCTACCAGACTCTGGTACACTAGCCTGGTCCTACCAGACTCTGGTACACTAGCCTGGTCCTACCAGACTCTGGTCCATTAGCCTGGTCCTACCAGACTCTGGTACACTAGCCTGGTCCTACCAGACTCTGGTCCACTAGCCTGGTCCTACCAGACTCTGGTACACTAGCCTGGTCCTACCAGACTCTGGTCCATTAGCCTAGTCCTACCAGACTCTGGTCCACTAGCCTGGTCCTCCTACCAGACTCTGGTACACTAGCCTGGTCCTACCAGACTCTGGTCCATTAGCCTGGTCCTACCAGACTCTGGTACACTAGCCTGGTCCTACCAGACTCTGGTCCATTAGCCTGGTCCTACCAGACTCTGGTACACTAGCCTGATACTCTGTTGAAGTTTAAAACTATTGGATCTGCCCAGAGCCGCTCTGGATCTGCCGTAACCAATCGCTAACATTTGGTCGTGACGTCGGCTTAGCATCGTAGCGTTAGCCTTAGCTAACTCCTTCACCACTAACGGAGCGAGCTGGAAGATCAAACTGTTCCCGAACCCCGTGGGGAGGAGGGCCACAACATCATGGCCACCAACACAACTCAGCAAACTTCTGGATATTCGGCAGCGTTGCCACAACGGACCAAATGGCTTCGCTCGCATCTTTCTCCGCCGCCATTACAGAACTACAACTCAAACTAGTGCATGACCTCAACGTCATCGTTCTCAGCCACTCCCTCTGTTCACTGATTGGACCGCCAAATATTTGACCGGAGAAAACCCAAGACTATACCGCAAACCCAGACGGAGTACTGAAGTACGTAGGAGGGCGGAGCCAGGCTAGGACTTTGCCTCTCTATTGCGATTAATTTGATTCTGAATGTAGTTTTCTTACATCTGTAGCACAACCCAAAAGTTTCGGTTTCACTTTTTTGAGAAATGTAATAAAAAATGTGAATATTAGCTGTTGTACTTAAGCAGCAGCTGTAACTTCAGAGGGTTCATATAAAAACAATATATTATATTATATTTTAGTGGTCCATTACAGAACAATGAGCCTGTGGTTGTAGTGTTCATTTTTTTAAATCCATTATTCAGGTCCTGAATTACTCAATTCACCAGACATTGTTGTGAGACGTATCAGTCACAAAGGCCTCAGTGAGTGATTCCTCGGATGTCCTGTAGTTCAGATTTATTTGCCTGCCCCTCATCATAATTAACACAGATATTAATTCTATTTAACAGCTTTTAAACTCACAGCGTTTGATTTAAAAGGGTAAAAACGTCCTGCATAATTGCTGCCTCCAAAAGGTCACTTTTAATTAATGTTGTGACTCCGTTAATGCAAGCGCGATTATCAGAGTTTGACTCTGCATACTAAATCATGCCGAAATATCATCAGGGAGATTTTGCAAAAGGTGTGTTTTCATCAGACCTGCAGTGCACAAAGCTAAGAAAAGGGGAAAATCAATCCTAATTACCTCCAGGAGAAAGAAATGTACAGTAGCTCAGGCCCGAGCTTGTTCTCTAAATGAATAGAAAATGAATGGGAGTGCAAGGTCAATCACTCTGCTCTGTCGAGCAACACAAAGGCTCTGCTCACGCTCCTTTTACATTATTGAATAAAGCAGATAAAAGCTTGACATCCTCCGTACGGACCAGTTTATCACCTAGACACGGATTCATTTGTGATAAAAAAAAAAAGAAAGAAAAAGCTCAGTTTGATGGAAAATGAATGTTGGAGAATGTTTGTCAACATCTTCACAAGTAGGGCTGGGTATCACCAAAGGTTTTCCCGAATTTCCAATTCATAAGGTCCCGATTCAGTTTCACTTTCATATTTTCATTTCATGTTTCCCTTTTATAATGAAATTGTTCCTTTGCTGTCCACAGAATGCCAAACAATGTAAAGTCTACGATACATATACTACAAATATACAAAATAAAACCATTTTAAAAGGCAGCAAGTACAAATAAAATAACGCAATAATAATAATAATCATATTAATGATAATAAACAGTGCAAATGTAAATTGTGCAAGTTATGAACGTTATGAATGATTTGATTACATTTCCAACTCGATTCTATATCGATTAGGTTTGGGAACTTATGGCTGGACCATTGCCTTATTAAAGGTGCTCTAGGCGATTTTTGGTGACGTTACTTCTTGTTGACGTTCAAAAAGTGAAAAGTTGAAAGTATTTTCAAACAAAACAAGTCTAGCTCGCCCCTCCCTCCTCATCCCATCCCCCCCCCCTCCCTTCCGTGCTTCTGCGCACTAACCCCCCCCCAACCCCGCAACCCCAAATCCTTCTTGTCGGTTATTGGCTGGAACGCTGGACGACTGTTTGTTATGTTTGGTGGTGCAGGTTGGCACAGTTTGTTTTTGTTGGTGTTTGTTGAGCCTGGGCTGTCTACAGAGACCGCGTTTTTTTTACAGTGTGTTCAGGGGACAGACAGCTAGCAGATAGTGAGGAGATGTTTTTTTTACAGTGTGTTCAGGGGACAGGCAGCTAGCAGATAGTGAGGAGATGTTTTTTACAGTGTGTTCAGGGGACAGGCAGCTAGCAGATAGTGAGGAGATGTTTTTTACAGTGTGTTCAGGGGACAGGCAGCTAGCAGATACTGAGGAGATGTTTTTTACAGTGTGTTCAGGGGACAGGCAGCTAGCAGATAGTGAGATGTTTTTTACAGTGTGTTCAGGGGACAGGCAGCTAGCAGATAGTGAGGAGATGTTTTTTACAGTGTGTTCAGGGGACAGGCAGATAGTGAGATGTTTTTTACAGTGTGTTCAGGGGACAGGCAGCTAGCAGATAGTGAAGAGATGTTTTTTTTACAGTGTGTTCAGGGGACAGGCAGCTAGCAGATAGTGAGGAGATGTTTTTTACAGTGTGTTCAGGGGACAGGCAGCTAGCAGATAGTGAGGAGATGTTTTTTACAGTGTGTTCAGGGGACAGGCAGCTAGCAGATAGTGAAGAGATTTTTTACAGTGTGTTCAGGGGACAGGCAGATAGTGAGATGTTTTTTTACAGTGTGTTCAGGGGACAGGCAGCTAGGATATAGTGAGGAGATGTTTTTTACAGTGTGTTCAGGGGACAGGCAGCTAGCAGATAGTGAGGAGAGGTTTTTACAGTGTGTTCAGGGGACAGGCAGCTAGCAGATAGTGAGATGTTTTTTACAGTGTGTTCAGGGGACAGGCAGCTAGCAGATAGTGAGGAGATGTTTTTTTACAGTGTGTTCAGGGGACAGGCAGCTAGCAGATAGTGAGGAGATGTTTTTTACAGTGTGTTCAGGGGACAGGCAGCTAGCAGATAGTGAGGAGATGTTTTTTTTACAGTGTGTTCAGGGGACAGGCAGCTAGCAGACAGTGAGGAGATGTTTTTTTTACAGTGTGTTCAGGGGACAGGCAGCTAGCAGATAGTGAGGAGATGTTTTTTTACAGTGTGTTCAGGGGACAGGCAGCTAGCAGATAGTGAGGAGATGTTTTTTACAGTGTGTTCAGGGACAGGCAGCTAGCAGATAGTGAGGAGATGTTTTTTACAGTGTGTTCAGGGGACAGGCAGCTAGCAGATAGTGAGGAGATGTTTTTTACAGTGTGTTCAGGGGACAGGCAGCTAGCAGATAGTGAGGAGATGTTTGCTGTACGTGACAAAAAAATGTAGCCTAAAAAACGTGTGACATCGCTTAGAGCACCGTCAACTTACACTGTAGCTTGTTTCTCCGCTGCAGACTGCAACAATCTCGCTTAATACTGGACCAGTGTCAAAGATTGTTGTTCCCATCAGTCACTTAGACACAAAAACATAGGAAAATAGCGTCCAAGTAAAAAAAAAAAGGTAGTTACCCTTTAAGAAACAAACCATTGCAAGGACGACTGTTCCGTTCTCTGCCTCCGTTTGAAAAAACTCTACAACAACATGTCTGGATCATTATATTTACAGAGGGTAACTTCTTCCAGTCCAAAGTTATTGTAGGGGAAGCTTTTGAAGTGAGAGGTCATCAGGCTGTAACGTCTTCCACAGATAAAAGGCTTTAGATAATTGGAGCAGGTTCGGACACACGGCAGAACAAACGCATCTGAAGCACGAGGGGCGATGAGGATGCCTAAAATGGAAATAAGAGTCAAAGAGAAACACAAAAGGGCAGAAAGAAGAAAAGACGAGATCAAAAGGAGAGATCCTGTAATGCAGTGAACAATTACCATAATTTTTTGTTCGACATTATTCTCAATCTGACTTACTGGACAGCTGCACATGTAATAACAGTTAGGGTAGCAGCTATTTTCTCATCAGACACGAGCAGACTGTACACCTTCAACCCTGCACACATTAGTTGCTCGGTGATCTCGTTGCGGCGACGTTAGAGACACGTTGGTGCAGCCACCGTCTGCTCCGAGACAGAAGACATTTCCCCAGAGATCTCACAAACTTCGTAAAGAGTGACGAGTGGCTTGTGAAAGCCCATCCTGTCTTTTTATTGCACTGCCACACAGCTGCTGTCGGATCCTGTCAGAGATAAATTAAATGTGTATGTAAGAAATGCTACGTTCACACTGCAAGCATTAAGGCCTTTTCACACGGAGAGCCCCTCGTAATTCATTTACAATGACTTTCGAACTTCGCTTTCGTGCTCGTCACTCGCACACGCTCACCCGCTGCATTGTGTTGAATTTTTCCCTACATGAGCGACGTGCAGCGCAAATCAATGAACAAGAGACTAAATCTTGTGGTTTGTAAGTTCATTAAAATATGTTTTCTAAACAGTTATCAGGACATAGACAGCGGGGCTTCTGCTTGTCCCGCTGCAAATCTGGATTTATCGGGTAACGTCCGTAATTATGACTATGCTAATTTAGCTAACTTTAGCTATCAACAATAACAGTCCGTGGTTAGGAAAGACTAGTATTGCCAGTATTTGTTATAAATGGACCTGGGATTAGGGATATATGATACCACAGCCGCGATACATCAACCTGAGCAAGACACTTACCCCCTAGTTGCTCTAGAGGCGTGTTACCTCTGACATATGTAGCAATTGTAAGTCGCTTTGGATTAAAGCGTCTGCTAACATTACATGTAATGTAATCTTATTCCGTTGTACGGCAGGGATACAGTACAATGTCCACACATTGATCGTCTGGCGTTTACCCGCGAAGCGTGGCCTGCCGTGTCGGTTCACATGAGGAGCGAAGTGAGACCCTGCGGATCCACGCGGCTACGCAGGCAAAGTGTAGCTCCCCGTGTGAAAATCCCTGTAACTATTTCCAATATACACTTGGTTTATTGTTGTACGAGGAGATGCTACTTACAAATCTTGCTAGCTTTTCAACATTACCATTACCTGCCTTTAAAGGTATAGTTTGACTTTTTTTAAAGTGTGTCTTATCGATACTGTCGCGGTCCAGTTGGTCAGTTAGGACAGAAGACTAACAACTTCTCTCAGTTCAGGTGGTTTATTAAAGCTGGAATAATAATAGCTTGTATACGGGGTATAAGGGTGTTCCTGGTTTGAGAAGCCACAGTCAGCGGATTGCTGTTTCTCTGTCTTTCCTCGCCCCAAAAAGAGTGCTGTTCAACAGTCACAGTAGCATATGTAAAATGTGCAGGCTATTGTGATTGGTTAATACTAAGGCGAGAGGCAGCCGTGGTTTAGACTTTGGCGCTTCCTTGTTGGTGCACAGGCTGGTCCCCGCCTCTTGGCACTCGATCCATCCAATGGTAGAGGACAACACCCTGAAAAGAGAGGTGTCAGTTTACTAAGAGGAAGTCAAACTGGTTCAAACCAGTCTGACTGCCTCCCCACCCTTAAGCCCCTGACACACCAACCCGATGGCCGACCGTCGGCAGAAAAGGCAGTCGGACTGACTGCCTCCCCGAGTTGGTCCAAAAAGTGCCTCAGAACACACCGAAGCGACACGACTTGAGCGTACGTTCTGCGCGTGTGGGAGATGTAATACGTTTCCATAACAGCAGGCGGCGCTAATCTGTATCGTCGCCCAAAAAATTAAAACCGGCAGCTGATTGGACGAAAGCGTCACGTGGGTCTGGCTGCTCCCGGATTTTTCAACCGGGCATAATGGCGGCTTTCTAATGCGATCTCATATTGTACTAAAATGGTTCACCGAAACGTGTTTCTGAAAACATTTTAAGAGAGAATGTTTAGGCCGCGCAGCTGCTGAATCTGTCTTCATTTCAGATCGACAAAGGTCAGTTTAAAAGATTTTTGTCAGATTTTGAGAGGCTTATCCCGCTTGTCATTTCCAGGTTAGCGCTCCACCAATCTGGTTGGTCATTGTGTCCGATTGCCCGCCCTCTGACCCAGCAAGTCAGGTCGGCCAAAATGAAGGCCGATGGCCCCTCCAACGGACGACGGCACGGAGCACACCGAACAGACTCGAGTCACCGACTTCGCCAGACTGTCAGACGGCCGATTATCGGGTTGGTGTGTCAGGGCCATTAAGTGTCAGTGCTTTGAGTGTGTGTTATTTTGCCCAGCAACAGCCATTCTTTAAGATGACTGTTCTCTACAGTGTAACAATACCACATTAATATCTGTCCCGCAAATATGATGCTTCGGCTAGAAGACGATTAGCTTAGCTTACATGTATTGGTCGAAACTGAAGTCACTTTTTTAAAAACTGTGTCAGTGAAACATATGCCAATGATGACCAAACTGAATCATTTTTCATTGCTTTCAGCTGAAAAGAGAAGACATACAGTAAGATGTGATGTGAACAAATGCAGGAGAAAGGGAGGACTAGAACCCTCACAGTACTACACAGTATACGTGATTATACTATAGCTAGTCTTGCATCGCTGTGGAGTAAGGTCTGGCTACGCCACAGATGCATCCTGGGATAGGAGAAATAAATGCTTTGGGTTGTTTGCATTCAATCGTCGTGGGCGGGGCTAAGCTCCGGACGCAGCGACGGTGGCTCTGCTAAATAGTCTCAGGAAGGAACTTGTTCTGGTGGAACATTTACACCCCGCAAAAGAAAACTCCACATACAATATTAAATGAAGTTAACTGTTGACACAATACAGTAACGTGAGATATTTAAATGAGCTGATACATGGTTAAACCTCATTGGCTCTTACCTGTGTATCGCCGTGTGTACTTCATCCACAGCAAGACAGAGTAAATATGCCGTCAACATATTCTTGGTAAATCTTTACAATCATTCCCTGAAAGAACCTTTATATCCTTTTTGGTACGTATAACGAGTTTTTAGAAA
The DNA here is from genome assembly GCF_031162955.1 of Sander vitreus. NCBI lineage: Eukaryota > Metazoa > Chordata > Actinopteri > Perciformes > Percidae > Sander > Sander vitreus. Next base: position 40,517,939 of record NC_135855.1, on the reverse strand, counting down.
GCCTGTAAAGACAGGAAACAGGGACGCAGCAAGCCTCGGACTGTTTAACAGAGTTTCACACTTCAGATGTGCGAGCTCCCCTGACAAAAATAGACGTAAATATAGCAGAGTTGTGAGTGAGTCACTATGGTCACAGACCCGGTGGATGGACACACACACACACACACACACACACACCAGCTTGCATGGATCGTATCCAGCAGCCAGATCTTGTGTATTGGCTGTTTGAGGCCATCGCAAAATGGAACAGGGCAGCAGAGAGGGGACTCCTCGAAACCTACTTTCAGCCTTGAGAGAGTTCACTGAGCTTGGGAGTCGTGTGTGTGTGTGTGTGTGTGTGTGTGTGTGTGTGTGTGTGTGTGTGAGAGTGACAGCAGACTGGGAAGCAAAGAATATGACGTTATCAGGTCAGTCACCCTGAGAGTTTGTTGTCGTTTCTCAGCTCCTCGTTACGCCACAGGCTTCATTCGTCGCCTGACTGGCCTCAAGTTCAGCAACCTGATGATTCTGTTTAATCATACAGAGTCATTACTAGTAGGTATGGACACACACACACACACACACACACACACACAAACACACACGGAGGGGCTGAGACAAAAACACATTTTCCCACCATCGGCCAAAGACGGCAGGTCAGATCAGCTGTTGGTAATTATTGTTAACTCCGTGAGTAACTTGATGAGGAGCCAACACTAAACTTGGCTGTTGTTCAGTCTGTGTGTGCTCTGCAGATAATGTCTGTACAGACCAAAGATCATGTGTGAGGAAAGAGACTTCGCTCTGTAACACCACTGCACAGTCAGAGTCAGGACTCAGTGTTTTTGTAGTTCCAACAACAGCCACAGAGTGATACCGGAGACAGTTAAGAAGCTGTCCAATGGGACAAGTGAGCTACTATTGCACCTAGGGCAGCGACTAACGATTCTTTTCATTTTCGATGAATCTGTGGATTATTTCCTGGATTATTGGATTAGTTGTCTGGTCTCTAAAATGTCAGAAAATGGTGAAAAATGTGGATCAGTGTTTCCCAAAGCCCAATATGACGTCTTGTTTTGTCCACAACTCAAAGATATTCAGTTTACTGACACAGAGAAGTTTGACTTTTTTTTCATAGAAAATGACTCAAACCAATTATCAAAATACTTGGCGATTAATTTAATTAATTTACAACTAATTGATTAATCTGGGCTGCTCTACTTGGACACACATCCCTTGCCCCCTCAGTGCAATCGGACTAACTGCTAGCTATTTATTGAGAACATGGAATGAATGTGTATGTGCGAGATGTGCTTGGGTGAGAATGTGCTGGTGTATATATATATATATATATATATATATATATATATATATTATGGCTGTCAATCGATTAAAAAAATTAATCTAATTACATACTCTGTGATTAATTAATCTAAATTAATCGCATACATAATTAACGGTGCCTTAACCGAAGAAAAAAAAAAAAGGTACTAAACAACAGTCGGCAACATTAAAGAACGGCTTGTTTATTGCTAAGGCCATATGGTCAAAATGAAATGATTTAATAATAATGTAATGACTATAACAATGACTTATTTCACTAGTAAATTGCTGTTGAATGAGAAAAACAACAACCAGATGGGAAAAGGACATTTACAATAACTTCAAATGCACCACGACGCTGTAGTTTACCAGTTTCATTGAATGCACCGTCTGTGTTTTTCCGACAACAGCGGCTGCAGATTGTTACATCCCGGTGTTGAATCCTCTACAGTAAAACACAGTCACACTTTACACCGTTTAGCGTTAGCTGTCAGCATTTTAACCCTGTTTAATCCAGCTACTAGCTAGCGGTAGGCTAACGTTAGCTGCTGTTGAGTATAGTGTTAACTAGCTAGCGGTAGGCTAACGTTAGCTGCTGTTGAGTATAGTGTTAACTAGCTAGCAGTAGGCTAACGTTAGCTGCTGTTGAGTATAGTGTTAACTAGCTAGCGGTAGGCTAACGTTAGCTGCTGTCGAGTATAGTGTTAACTAGCGTCACGTGCAGCAGTGTTTCTGTTGCCTGTAACGTCTGTTTCAGAGCATCAGAGAGAAGCAGACATATCAGTGGCGCCGAAATCCGCGTTGCTATTTGGTCCGGTAGATACCGGTTGTGAAGGCACCTGTGCCGTATTAGCACCGGATTTCGGTACCCAACACTATGTTCCAATTAATGATCCAGGCAGAACATTCTCGTCTCCCTCCATTTTACAGTCGAATGGTGGCTAGAACGGCTCTGGGTCAAAGTTCAATATGAAATGGATTAATGGATAACTCACGAGTCCTCGATGACTCATGGTCCCAGCCTCTTGGCACACGATGGTCCATCCAATGGGAGACGTCGACTCCCTGAAGGATTCCCTCTCCCTTCCTCCCGGGTATTTCCACTCAAGAAGAATTGAATCTACTTCCAACCAGTCTACTACCCCCTCCCCTTCTAATATCAATGCTCTATGTGAAGACATGCATTGCTTTATGTGTATATGTTATCTTGCCAAGACCAGCCATTCTTTTAAGATGACTGTTATCTACGGTATTGGTAAATATTCCTAACAGTACATAGTCGTCCACAGCTCTGAGTGCATCATCAGTCCAAGGCTCTCCATCCTCCAACTGCCTAGTTAGATATATCTTAACCTAATCAACCCTTCCCCAGGACACATCTTTGTGCTGGCAGTTTGACCCCCTTGACCTCTCTACACACATTTCAGTCTCTTCTAACTGAAGTCAAGATCCAGTACATACATGCAATTATATTTAATGAGTCATTATAACTAATTCATTATTTGATTATTATACATGTTATAGGCAGACATTATAAATGCTTGTCTTTTTATCGAGGCCTCATAGGCACTTAGCATATTTACTTTTTATTTCCTCACAGTAGGTCCATTTTTATTGTATTGACATTACAGAAGTCTCTCGTTAGCAGGTCCTACTTCAGCCTCTAATCTACAGCCGACATCAGGGATCATGCCGTGAAAATGTGATGCCTTACGCTAAATAATAAATTACTGCTATGTAATGTACCTATATCATTATTCCGTGGCTAACAGCAAAACGCATGTGACACATGCACAACTCACATCTGCACTCTACTCACATTGGGTAGTGACACCGTTTCATACCATTGGCGCAACATTTAATGCCCTTTTTCTTTAGTTATACGGAGTCTTTGGTGACACATCTGCTCTTCTAAAACGATCAAGCTAATCGTGTTTATTTCAGGAGTCGGAATGACAGAATTCAACAATCATATCACATGATTGACGCTGATCACCTTAATGGTTTTGAACGAGGACATTTGGATCAAGTAGCTTGTGAAAAATACCCGTGGTATCAGAGGGCAGGTTCCTGTGGTCAGCCGCCGTCTTAATGGTCTCCGTTGCAACCTCCCAGGCTGTGCGGAGACTAGACAAAAAAGTTGTCAAGGTCAGTCGCTCTCTGAGTTTGAGTTTGTCGCCATCTTGGCTCCTCGTTACGCCACAGGCTTCATTAGTCGCCTGATTGGCTTCGAGTTCAGCACACTGGTGTTTCCCCTTCATCATATGCGGTCATTACTGGTCGGTACGGTATCTCACACACACACACACACACACACACACACACACACATTTAGGGGCTTCAGGGGCACGGAGATATCTGAGACAAAACACATTTTGCCACCAATTTGGCACTGTTCCACGGGACACTTTAATTGGGCGCGAGCAGCGAGGAGATGACTCAGGTTTGGGTGATGGCAACGTGTCAGCGTGAACCTCTGAGGATAGTTAGAGCCTGAAGGCCTTTACACACTGGAAGCGTTACAAATAAATGACACGAAAATGTGAAATGCACGCCTGGGAATACTCATTACAGCAGTTAGACAGTTACGCAGTCTAGGACTTTTATTGTGAAAGGTAAGAACAGAAGGAATGGATCTTTGTCAAGGTTGAAAGGAGTAAAGCTTGTCATCGTGGACGACTCTAGGTTTGGACTACGTGCCTCCGTGCTGTTGTTTTATTGGCTGACGTTGGCAAAATCAGAAAGAGATTGTCACTTTACTGGCGAAAAATGTTCACACCATGTATGTAAGTACTCATCACAAAAATGCTTCCATATACAAATATATGAAAGTGCAAATGAATCACACAAAACAAATGCGTCTGGTGTGTAAAGGCCTCTATGGAATAGAAGATATTTTAAGCACAGTACCCTTTTTCTTTGGTGAGTGATCATTGTATGTGTATTTAATGTTTAAAACCTTATTGACTGATGATTATGTTGTCTTAAATTAGGCCTATGCTGCCTAAGAGAGTTTTCACACCTATAGTTTGTTTGCTCTGGTCTAAATGAGTTGTTGAGTTTGTAAACTTGGAGCGTTTTCCCCGAGGTTTCAGTTTAGTTTCACACGGAGAAAGATTCCAGCGAACCAAAATGCATCACTAAAAACCCTGCAAGAACTCCCCTTATTGGTCTGGGGCGGGAGCAAGAACGGACGTCTCCGTGGTCAAACCAGCTCATTTCATTTCTCAGACATTGTTTCTACGTCTGCTCTGCTCTCCGAGACTTCGCTCTGCTTTGCCGCCGTCTGTCTGCAACTTTAGCGGCGACTGGTTTGACCACGGAGATGACGGTGAAGTAGACCGCAGTCTATTGCTGCGTTCCAAGCAACCCGTAACTCGTGTTTTCACAACCTTCTACCAGTTAAGTGCCCTGGGACGGCAGTCAAACCCGTAACTTACCCCCCCGTGAACTGGTACCAGACGGTTGTACTCCCAGTTACAGTTTTTGACATCACACACACATAAACAACAATGGAGACCCCTGTTGATGCTGTACAGACGCCGGTGGTTAACGGTGAGAAATAGAAATAAATAGGCAACGTAAAGTAATTCCGCACAATGTAATCAAAACAATACACATACGATTGTGTACTACTACAGGTTATGTTCATTAAATGAAGCCCAAAATATGTTGCAAATCTAGTTGTAGTCCTGTAACGTGTGACCCTGCAACATCCCAAGTCTTTACATATTATGACTTCAACGTTGGACGTGAGATGATTGTCGTTAGATGTGAGATGGTTGTCAGACTTTAGTCTTTTCAAAGTCTTCTAGTGTACGGTAGGCATAAGACCTCGTGCTTTTCTGGGGAATGTTATCAGCAGCCTTTTGATTCCCAGCACAGAGAGGCAGAAAGACAGAGCACCGTCTTATTTTCACAAACACTAGCTCCAAGCTCTTCAGTTTGCTTCGGTTTTTCATGCGTTTGTGTTTTGATTTGTACGTGGTGTCAAAGCTCTTTGTAAACTATTTTTTTTTAAAAAAGGTACTATGCAAATAAAGTTATTTTTATTAAAATAAATCAGTCTTTGAAGTATATCAATAGAACATTATCTCTGAAATGAAGACCTTTAGCTGGAGCATGCTTTGACGAAAAAGGCTTGTTTTGCTTGTAAAAAAACATTTCAGATATTGTTTTTTAACGCAAACAGCAGTCTGTACGCCTGGTACTGTGCAATCTACCCTTATTATTTTCCTTATTTAACCTCATCTTGTGTTGAGAAAAAGAAAAACTCTTATTTCCAAAACGCCTGCAGGAGGGAAGCTAACAAACTCAATCTCAAAGTGTCAAACTGGCAGAGGAAGAGTGTGTGTGTGTGTGTAGGAAACAGTGGGGGTGGTTGTTAGTGTGGAGGATCCCGACAAAAACAACGTTATAAAGTAAAGAAATATGAACCGGAGGGGATGAAGGAAGCTGCTCTGAATAAATGTCTCGCGGAGAGAGCAGCAAATTGGGGCTGATAAAGCAACAAGAAACATAATGAATAGTTTCCGTGAGTATTTGTTTTTCAAAGTGAAAAAACAGGAGGAATAAATTTTTTTCTTAAAGGTCCGGTGTGCAACGTGTTTAGTTGTTCACAGTGGCGGATTTAGCAAAAAATTGGGGGCCCAAGGCGAAGGTAGGTATGTATGTATGTATGGGCCGCCCCCCCATCCGATCTTTAAAAGAGAACGAAGAAGGTAAAGGTTGGAGAGGAGAGGAGAAAAAAAACCTGCATACACTTCTTTACTCCAAAATGAAGATGGAAAGCAGAGAACACACAAAGTGTAGCACTACACAAACTAATAGTCACGATGGAACCCAAGAGAGAATAAGGTTTCAGATAACACCTGTCTTTGCCAAAATGCCAGGAAAACCACCACAGTTTATTCTTTTTAAGATCAAATCAATCTCAATATACCAGCAAGACAGTCAGGGCAAAACCCCACAGTCATATACTTAGCAAAAAATCACAGCCAGCCATATACTTAGCAAATATTGCCAAGATGAATAATTGACTCTGTATGTGTGTGTGTGTGTAGCATTGCCATGAAGTGAGAGGATAACAAAAAACAACAGCAGTCAATCATTGGGATTAAGAACTAATGATATGAAATGTTGTATTGTCAAATGAATACCTTCTCTCTTTTGTGTCTCTGTCCCTTCCTTTCTCTCTTCCTCATCCCTCTGTTTCTTTTCCTCCTCATGCCTGTTTTTACTCTCTCTGCCTTGCCTTTCTTTCTTTCTCTTCCTCTCCTCCTTTTTCTGTTCTTCCCCTGCTCTTCTTTATGAAACAACGTGATGTCCTCTTCATTTAATGTGTCTTGGTTAACGTTATCCTCACCTAGCCCCACTTCACAGCTAGCTGCTGCCTGCTGCTGTAGCGGCACGTTCAACGCTATGGACGTTGTTGTTCCTGTCTGTATCCCCAAACAGTAGCCATAAAAACGTCTGTCATCTTTGGCAGCGTTTGGCAAATACTTATTGGCGTCTTTTCGCTTTTTTCTTTTATTTGAGCCGCTTGGGTCACTCGTCTTACTTCGTCTCTGTTTGTGTACTTCCCCAGTTCTCCTGTCACTGTGTGTTTATCTTTCGGGCCCTGCTGTGTGCACCGTTATGGACTAGTCCATTTCATTGTGAAAGTTGGGGGTGTATTACGGCCTAGTCCATTTCATTGTGAAAGTTGGGGTTGACATGTACGGCCTGAGTCCGCTTTCATTGCTGAAAAGTTGGAGGTGTAATACGGACTAGTCCATTTCATTAATGAAAGTAGAGTGGAAAGTATAATGCGGCCTAGTCCATTTCATTGTGAAAGTTGGGGGTGTATTACGGCCTAGTCCATTTCATTGTGAAAGTTGGGGGTGTATTACGGACTAGTCCATTTCATTGTGAAAGTTGGAGGGTGTATTACGGACTAGTCCATTTCATTGTGAAAGTTGGGGGTGTATTACGGCCTAGTCCATTTCATTGTGAAAGTTGGGGGTGTATTACGGCCTAGTCCATTTCATTGTGAAAGTTGGGGGTGTATTACGGACTAGTCCATTTCATATGTGTAGGGACAGATAACCATGAACTGGACAATTGAACTACTACTTCAATATTTCAACGTATTTCTAAAGAATATTAATACAATTTACCATGATTTTTGAAGCATTCATGAAGATAAGGGGCTTTTTTTGGGGTTTTTTTTTTAGGTTGGTTGGGAGCCCCTACTACAACCGCTGGTAGGGGGCCCCAAGGAGCCGCCTACCTATGCCTCTATGTTAAGTCCGCCACTGGTTGTTCATTATCTAAATCTGTGTTTCCCGTTCACAAACTTGTCCTTTTTCACGAATATTTACCACCACCATCAATTCCAAGTATTCCTATAGACCTTTTTCACGGCAGACATGTTGCTTTCCCCTTAGGAGAGGTCCTGGTATTGTTCATGCTGACTCACTGAAATATCTCACTGGGACACTTCTGAGCCATCGTTAAGGTTATTAATATCAGCTGTGCTTTTCCTACTATGACAACATGTCTGCTGTGAAAAAGGTCCATTGGCTTGAAATTTGACATTTGCGTTTGCATGAACTGGGGTAGACGCTCCATATTCGTGCTCCATCTTGAGATACGTTAGCCGGTAAGGGACATACAGGACATACTGCTCCGCCTTTCGCGTTTTCGCTGTGACATGATAAACTCACAGGTGCTGCTAATGCTGCTAACGGGTATCGTAGCTTCCCGGCAAAATCCTAATTTCAGGAACAGGAGTCTTTTTCTTCGCCCAGAAAAAGAAAAAAGTAGATTGAAAAGAGCAAGAGACCGTCTTTTTGAAGCGTGAAGGCTACCGTAGCTGTAATACGTACTCTGAACTGCGTGGCGCGAGAGAGTTGATTGATATATATGATCTCAACGCTAGATGGGAGACATTCACACACACTGGACCTTTAAAGCCCCTTTCAGACATGGAGTCCGTAACATTGCTGGGTTCATCTTTGTGTTGAAGTAATGTCCTGTTGTTATTCAAAGGTCTCCGTTCTGTTGACTGCTGAAACGTTTACGATGGAGCAGCAAAGCTCGTCTTTCTTTCACTCTAAATACAGTAAGTCGTCTTGTGTTTGGCGTACTTTGAGTGGATTGCTTTAGAGGTCCCATATCATGCTCATTTTCAACTTCATACTTGTGTTAGTCACTTAGACGCTCTTTTCCGGTGTTTTTGTCGCTTTTTTTCAACATTTCTTTTGGGTTTTTTCGACGTTTTTCTCTCTTTTTCCGACGGTTTTGGCGCTTTTCAAAGTTATGTTTGAAGTTTTAGCCCTTCTTTCTACTTTTTTGCCGTTCTTTTCAGATGTTTTTCTTAACATTTCTTTCGACGTCATTTTTTGGGCATTTTAAGCCTTTAGTCAAGTCATCTTTATTTGTCAATCTCTTCACATATACTGGACATGCAGAGGAATCGAAAAGTTCGTTTCTCACCATCCCGCGGTGAAGAGGAAAGAAAAATGCACAACAGATAAGACAAGACATTCCTACCACAAGAGTAGAAAAAGTGCTCAACAGAAAGGGACATTTTTCAACAACAATGTCACAAGACAGTCACAAGCAGCAAACGTTGTTATATGATGTGGTCTGGTAGTGCAGTTACTCATGTCTCGCTGCGCCGACCTCATCAGTCGTATATATTTATTTATATAGGACAGCTGAAAGAAAGAGAGAGGGGGAATGACATGCAGCAAAGGGCTGCAGGGCGGAGTCGAACCTGCGGCCTCTGCATTGAGGAGTACACCTCCAGTTGAGCTACCCAGTTTTATCGACTGTTTTGGGACTTTTCTTGGTGTTCTTTTCCGACCTTTTTGGTCGCTTTCATTTTTTCCGATGTTTTTGGCGGGGTTATTTGTTTTTTATTTTTTATTTTTTCATTTTTACTTTAGTCATTTTTTTTTTCTAACGCAGCATTTGGCGCAAGGGAGAACAAATCTGTGAGTGAAAGACTAACGTTATATCCTGTTGCTGGAATTCGAGGGTTGAGATGACTTGAGAGAGCTTTTCCTTTAGCACCATCTAGTGGGCTCAGAAAATAAAGGTCTAGTTCCTGACGAAGCGTCAGTATGTCGACGAGTTGGGAGTGAGAGTGTGTTGTAAAAGACACCGTGGGTTGTTGTCACGTTAGTCTCCCATTGCCATTGCCTCCACAGCGCTGTGGAGGAATGTCTGGCTAGTCCACACAGCATTCCGGTTTGGGAGTACTCAGATTGGACAGATAGTCTAGCTAGCTGTCTGGATTTACCCTGCAGAGATCTGAGGAACAGTTAACCACCAACGGACATCGGCGAAAAGACATGCATCCGGCGAAATGTCCTGCGACACCGGAGCAATCCTGGAAGTGGAAAGTCGAGGATATAGACTATTGTCGCTTATGTAAAGCACTGCAGTGGCTTTCATTTGAGATATGGACAACTATTAGCCTGACAAGCCAGACCCACATCCAGATGTTGGGTCTGGGAGCTCACCATTGGCGGGACTCAATCCGAGGGGCGGGATAAACGGTTGTCTTTCAGATTCCCTCTGCATGCAATAGGATAGCTCTACAACCAAGCAGAGCAACGAAGAAGGTAGCAGAGCTAGTTGATAGATAAACTGTTGCCGTATCCAGTCGGCAAAACTCCGAACACATCTCGAAAACCCTTTTAGAACATCGGAAATGTTTCAGCGGTCTGAACCGGCCTTCTGACTCAAACCAGCTAATGGTGTCGCTGTCACTTACCTAGGTACTGTCAGAGACGCGCCCTCATACTCTGCTTCTGACTGGCTAGTAGTCCTTACCTAGGTACTGTCAGGGGCACGCCCTCATACTCTGCTTCTGACTGGCTAGTAGTCCTTACCTAGGTACTGTCAGGGCACGCCCTCATACTCTGCTTCTGACTGGCTAGTAGTCCTTACCTAGGTACTGTCAGGGCACGCCCTCATACTCTGCTTCTGACTGGCGGCTTCGCGTTGGGCCGCCCGGTCCCCGGTCCCCCTGGTTCCCGGTGCAGCATGGTCACTGGGAGAGTCCGGTACAGCCTGACTGCAAAGCGGAAAATCTGACGTTTTGGCGCTCGTGATTTTCCTTTCGCCCTGGCTAAAACCTCTTTGGGGGTTGCGCCTAAACTTTCTCTTGCTGTTCCATCTTGAACTATTCTCCTCTGGTCATTTCCATCCTCTTTCAAGTCATTCTCATGAGACGGGTCGTGTGGTATCTTCGCAACGTATGCACAATTTATACGATATCCCTACGAAAATATACGACCGCCCGACTGGTCACGTGACGCTGGCTACAGATCTCTGTGAGATGTCGCCGTATCAGCGGCCGCCCGGTAGTTAAGTTTACCGACCAAAGGTGACAGTGAGCTGGGTACAGAGTACCGCGAGCTGCCGGTCGTTTCGCCGGACATTACAGTACAGTTAAGGCAACAAAACGTGAGCGTCACACAGCGATGACACTTAAGTTTAGGCACAAAAAGGACTAGTTAAGTTCAGTTTAGGAAAAACATGGTTTTGGATTAAAACACTACCGAAGAACGAACATGCATTTCCTGGGAACTCCACTTCCCAGCTTGAAAGTCCTGCGTTTTAGGAGCCAAACATCCCCCCCGACCTCCTCCCTACGAGGATCTTCACGCTCTAATACAGCAGCAGTCAATGTGCTGCTGACAGCAATAAATACTTGGAAAACATAGCAATTATGGTGCTTTACTTTTCAGAGCTGTTTGTACAAATGGTTAATTTGTACATACCTACCTCTCTTTCCGTCTCTGCAGAGGTAAGGGAATGACAGCTGTTGTGCCTCAGGACATGTTTTTTAAGCAATAAATCAATAGGTATCCAAAAGAGGCTGTTAGTGAGACGCACATCTGCCGTCCTCTTTTCATCCTCACGTCTGTTCTCTTTATTCAAAAGCACCAGGTACAGGCTACAGAACAATAGAGCAGATAGATCTGCAATAGTTATGTCTCAGTCATCGCCCGGCGCTTCCTCCAATTAGCAGTGTTCAACACAAAGTTTGACAATCCAGACGTCTGTAATATATCTTTTGAATTTCCCGTCACCTCTTTCAGCTCCCTCAGTGTGGAGCTTTGACAGCCACAGAAATCATGTTCAGATGGCAGTCTGCTCTTACACTTTCTAAAGATTCGACGCTGCAATCAAGTGAACTGTGAAAACGAATAATGAAATAGCCGGCGGTTTGAATGAATTATTCCTTGTACATGCACCAATTTGTGAAGTGAGCAGAGCAGCTTTGTGTTCAACAAAGTTCAACATCCTGGAGTTTTCAGTAGGATAATCGTACACGTTTTGCTGCCATGGATGACATTTATTTCTTACAATTATTATTAGTGAAAATCTCTCCATGCTCCAAAACAAACTTGTGTTTCTGATCACAAGAGTCCGTGAGCACAGGACTGAAAAACAGAATGAAGACAGGAATGCCTTTCAGCTGCAACTCTTGAAAAACATAATTGGATAACTAAATAAAAATGGACATACAACTTTACCTGAGGTATTTGAAAAGATAACATTTCTGTCTGTATAAGTAAGCTTCAAGGATGAGGACTAAGTTTGACAAACATTTCTCAGTTACACTTCCCCATGGCGACAACAGTTAAGTTTAGGCACCAAAACGACTATGTAAGTTTCGGGTAACACTCCCGAGGAACGAACATGTTTCCTGGGTGAAAGTATTACAATTATATTATAGATTTTGCATAACTTCTGGCCGTAGCTGTATCCCTTCTAACCACAACACTTCCCCACCACCAGTAAAACCCTATTCTCGCATTGCCAGACCGTCCTCCACAGCGCTGCGTAGGAAGGTCCGGCGAGTCCACACAGCATTCTGGGATGAGAGGAAAACGTGCTCTGGTTTATTGGCATTTCTTTAAACCAATCACAATCATCTTGGGCGGAGTCAATGACGGTGCCTCTGCTAAATAGTCTCAGGAAGGAGCTTGTTTTGGTGGAACATGTGGACGTTCAAAAGTAGTTTTAGTCGTGCAACAGAAAACTCAGATTGGACAGATAGTCTAGCTAGCTGTCTGGATTTACCCTGCAGAGATCTGAGGAGCAGTTAACCATAGTCCTCACAAATCCACCGGAGGTTAGAACGCCAACACAAAGGAAGAGGAAGGGGACGGACATCCGGCCAAAAATGAGGGACATCTGGCAGATTTTCCGGCGACACTGGAGCAATCCCAGAAATGGAACATCGTGGATATAGACTAGTTAAACCCAAAACTCTGTTGTAGGTTATTTATTTATTTATTTATTTATATATATATATATATATATATATATATATATATATATATATATATATATATATATATATATATATACCGCTCAGGGCTAATCCAATGAGAGCAGATGAAGTAGAAAGATTTGGAAACCACCCAACAGCTCCGTTCCCCAGTTGATGCTGATTGAGATGGTACAAAGATGGTATGGTAAAATGTTTTTATGGATTTACTGCAGTTTCACGTATAAATCAAAAAATGAAATTGAATCGTGACACCCCTAAAATATTTATGTCTACATATGTATCTAATCATTTTATTTACAAGCAACAAATTAAGTTATGTACAGTAAGTGTTATGTACATGGTGTGTGCTTTACGTCAAGATCTGTCCACATTAACAGTGTATTCCAAGTAGTCTTCACACGTCGCCATACATTTCTCAGTCCTGTCCTTGGAGCTGAAAGAAATGGGTTTCATATGATGCAACATTTGCCAACTCTGTGAACCGTTCCTGAAAGGAGGGCTCACCTGGGTTCCTCCATTTTTTTCATTATAATTAGCTTTCCCATTGTTGAACAAAGGCTCCACGGTGAGATCATCGTGGATCACTGAGCGTATTAGCCTCAGGCAGAGATCAAAGTTGGTTCAGGGTAACACTCATAAACCTTTAGCTAATAATCCTGAGTCATGAGACATTCCCATAATACTACAGTTTTATTTAAATGTCATGCTGTATTTCCCTTCCTAGTTGTATTCAAAGTGCTGTTTATCTCTAAGAACAGGTGCTGCATGAGGTGTGTGTTGGGGGCCGTCTTGTAATCAGGGCTGGCTTATATTCAAGACAACATATGGTAACGCACCGACTGTATTATTTTGACGGATTAGTCAGGCTAACGGGCCTGCAGAGTGTGGAGCGATTAATGTAATGACGGTTAAGCGTAGTGATTTATTCTTGAAATATCTACCAACATGCATGTATGTTGTATCATGACAGGAGCAGAAATAGAGTAATTATCACTAAGTAAAAGCTGCATGATTACAGAAATGATCAGTGGTATTTTGTCTACAACTAAATATTCTGGAAGAACAAATGGCTGGCCTCTGGAAAAACGCTCCCATAAGTGGTTTGTTCAAGCAGCAATTACAATGCATATTTAAGTTTATAGAGGCGGCGTACTCATTACGGGAGCATAAGAGCGCCGACTTTTCACCCAGGAGAAGACGGCTTTACTTTACGGAACAAACGGAAATACGTCCCATTCTGTGTTGCGTACGTAACGCGTAACCGGAAGTTAAGCAACGTAACAGATGTTCTGATTTTAACCCAAACCACGATCTTTTTCTAAACGTAAGTGGTTTTTGTGTCTAAACCTGTGATCATTTCACAACATTACTGTGGCGAAATCCATCAGAAGACCAGCGGCGAAGGCGAAACCCATCAGAAGACCGGCGGCGAAGGCGAATCCCCTCGGAAGGCCGGCTGTAAAGGCGAAACCCATCAGAAGACCGGCTGCAAAGGCGAATCCCTTCGGGAGGCCATCCGCAACGGCAAAACCCCTCTGGAGGCCGTCTGCGAAGGCGAAAACCATCACAAGGCCAAAGGCGAAGCCCCTCTGAAGGCCGGCGGCAAAGGCAAATCGAATATGGTTCTGACCTTCTGAAGGCCGAGCAGGTCTGCGGCAAAGGCGAAACCCCTCAGGAGGACAGGCAGACCGAGCAGGAGAAGGGGCAGCTGGGCTGAAGACAGGCGACGGGTCAGCTAGGCTGAAGACAGGCGACGGGTCAGGTAGGCTGAAGACAGGCGACGGGTCAGCTAGGCTGGAGACTGCCAAACAGGCAACAGGAACAGAGGTCGACAGGGGTGCCAACAGGGCACGAGTGGGTTTGACCGAAAACAAAGGCAAGGTCGCTGGGGGACAGGACAAGGGCAAAGTCAGTGGGGTGGTCTCAAGGACAGTTTCAGGAATAGTCTCAGGGGTACCGGGGAAGGGCATAGTCTCTGAGGTGTCGGGCCACAGCACAGTCTCTGAGGTGCCGGGCAACGGCACAGTCTCTGGGGCCGCGGTCAACGAAGGCCCTGGGAGACTGGTCAGCTGAGGCCCTGGGAGGCTGGTCAGCTGAGGCTCTAGAAGACTGGTCAGCTGAGGCTCTAGGTGGACGACAGCGGGAGGTTCTGGACGGCTGGACGACAGCGGGAGGTTCTGGGCGGCTGCACGTCAGCGGGAGGTTCTGGGCGGCTGCACGTCAGCGGGAGGTTCTGGGCGGCTGCACGTCAGCGGGAGGTTCTGGGCGGCTGCATGTCAGCCCAGAGTAAGGAGAGCTGCACGCCAGCCCGGGAACAGAAGGGTTGCACGTCAGCTCAGGAACACTGGTAACACTGGTCAGCCCGGACTCGCTGGAGACCTCGGGCTCAAAACCATTGGACAGCACAGGCTCGGAACCGCTAGACAGCACGGGCTCAGGTCCGCTGCACAGCTGAGGCTCTGGAACACAGGTATGCTGAGGCTCAGGACAAAAAACAGGCATGGAGACAGGGAAGCGAAACTCCTGTGCTGCGGCCTGCCAACGCACCTCCATAAGGTGCCTAGCGAAGGCGGAGTCCTCCTCATGCAGGGAGCGGAAAAACTCAATAAAAAATTCTCCATCAGAGTCCAGCGGGTGAAAAACTGGCCTGAACACTGCTGGGTCCATATCTGGTTGGATCATTCTGTCAGGTGCTGCGTCGGATGTAGACGAATCTTAGACCCAAATGCAGTAAAGAGATTTATTGCAGACAGGAAAACACTTTCTTGGAGTACTATCCACAAGGCAAGGCAATTCACAACAGGGAACACAACACAAACAGCACGTAGCAAAAAAACAACAACGATCCAACAAGAGACAAAGACAGAACAGGAACTAAATACACCAGGTAACAAGGACTAACACTGGACAGGTGACACAACAGGTGGAACAAATCAGGGTCAGGCAGAACAATCAAAAAGGCGGGAAACAAACAAAGACAGGAAGTAAGCTAGACAAGGCAAGGGAGACAAGACAGGAAACAGAACATAACAGAAAAACAAGACTACCACAATAAGACGGAACCAAACAAGACCTAATTTTGAAAATATCCTAGAAATGTGGGAACATAGGGCTGTGGGAACATAGGGCTGACCCTATTCAAAGAGTATTTCGGCATTTAAGGGGTGTATATAAGGAGTATGTACCTGTCTCCACCATTTGTTATTGTTTGTGTATGTTTTAGGAGGCTCTAATATACGTGGACAGTCTCTTGTTCCATTTCTGTCCTCATGTTAGAATATTTCATGTTTCACACACAAATCTAATCATCATTGCAGTTTATCTGATTGTAATTTGACATTTTGCATCAGTGCAGACAGGAGATGAAGACAATTATGAATGATTGTCTTAATTTGGTGAAATCAGGAAAAACAAAGAGGGAAACATGCCTGTAATTGCAGAGACATGGCTTTGTTCTGTATTTAGCTCTGATTGGCACTGACTACATGTTGATTTCAATTTTCTTTTTATTTCCATCA
Source organism: Sander vitreus (assembly GCF_031162955.1). Classification (NCBI taxonomy): domain Eukaryota; kingdom Metazoa; phylum Chordata; class Actinopteri; order Perciformes; family Percidae; genus Sander; species Sander vitreus. The sequence continues at coordinate 40,501,817 of NC_135855.1, read as the reverse complement.
AGGAGGTTGTTTTTTGTTGGTCTGTCAGTGGGATTATTGAAAAACTTCTGGCCCAGATTTTTGGGGTTCAGCCGAATACCGAATCCACTGGTTAAGATTCTGCCGAATCCAAAACCGAATACCGAATCCTCGTCCCGTCCTCAGTCCATGAACACAGTCAACACATTAATGAAGTAAACAGTGACTGTCCTTCCTTTGCCGTACCTGAAGTTGCTGCATTCTGGCTGCTGTCTGTAGATTCCTTCATGCTCAGCTCGTATTCTTCCAGATGTTTCATACCAGATGTTGTAACAGCGGTGATGTTGTGTATTGTTTAGGGTCCTCGCCACCACCAGACTAATCAGCATTGCAGATTGAACATGTAGCTGGACTTGAATGGCCTTCTTTTGACTGAAAGTACTGCCAAACAACACTTTTTCTGCTCACCAGTTCCATTTCCACTTCCTCTCAGCCTGCTGCATTGAAGCTCCACCTACGTAAACACCTTCCTGTAATCAACGGCGCCGTCATTACGTCGACCAGCGTAGCGCGAGGAGTGCAAGCGTAGGGTTCGGTTCGCTGGAAAACAATTCTAAGGTGCGTCAGAAACCGAACCCCGTCAAAAAGCCCAATATTCAGCCAAATCCTGGAGTCTAATCTATCTAATCTAATAAGGACAAACTTCAGCCTTTGCTGAAGTTTGTCCTTATTAGGACTTGAGAGATCTCAAAATATGGCTGGATCAGAATTTTCTCTCTCACTGACAATAAGACTGAAATTGTTGTTTGGTCGTGCTGAACATTTTAGTGCCTGTGTAAATGCTCTTGGTACTTTAGGTTCCCATATTTGTCCTTTTACTAAGAATCTGGGTGTGATTTTTGACAGTGCTTTTACATTTGACAAACAGATTAGCTCTGTTTCTTCCAGCTGAGACGTTTGGCTAAAGTCAAGCCCTACCTGCTCCGCAAAGACTTTGAAAGAGTCATACATGCATTTATTACATCTTGATTAGACTACTGTAACTCTTTGTATGTTGGATTGGATCAGTCATCCCTTTGTCGCTTACAGTTAGTCCAGAACGCAGCAGCTCGACTTTTAACCGGGACCACATTACACCGGTTTTGGCCACACTCCACTGACTTCCTGTCTGTTTCAGGATTGATTTTAAAATGGTATTGCTTGTTTTTGAGATTTTAAATGGGTTCTCGCCTTCTTATTTATCGGAGCTTGTACATGTCCACACACCTGTCAAAGCACTGAGGTGTGCCCAGATCCAAGGTACAAATTAAAGGTGACCGAGCCTTTGCAGTGGCAGCTCCAAACCTCTGGAATAGTTTACCGATTCATATAAGCACAGCTCGGATCGCTGAAACATTCAAGTCCTTGCTTAAGACCGGTGCCATGTCATTTCTCTGACGCTCCATTGTTCCGACCTCTCAATAACCCGAAAAATTCCCTTTGGTCCTACAGCCCACCAGTCCGACGTCCCTTTGTTTTGAAAAAATAAACCCTCTGCTCCGACATCCCATTGTTCTGACCATATAGGCTTTTGTGGATCACCTAACCCCAACCTCAAATGCCTAACCCCAACCAATCGGCCAAATCGTTCAAATGCCAATTAAATCCCAAATAAAAAGGAGATCTCCCCATTTTGGAGGTGATCCACAAAAGCCTATATGGTCAGAACAATGGGATGTCGGAGCAGAGGATTTATATTTTCGAAACAAAGGGACATGGGACTAGTGGGCTGTAGGACCAAAGGGAATTTTTCGGGTTATTGAGAGGTCGGAACAATGGAGCGTCGGAGAAATGGGCAGTCCCCCTTAAGACCCACTGCTATTCGCTTTGACACCTTGTCCTTTATGTTCTACTGTTGGTTATTTTGTATTGTGTATTGTGTATTGTTTGTGTATATTATCATTTTGGGTTTTTTTCAAGCTTGTTAAGCACTTTGGTTAAATATGGTTTTTATACGCGCTATACAGCATAAATAAAATTGAACTGAACTGAGCCTCCTGCAAGCTCTACCTAGGCGCCACCCTGGTGGTTTTTGCTTGCCAGATGGTTACAGTTTTCCCCTAAATAAGCAGAATACAAGGGCCCTGGAAAGTCAGAGTCTTGGTTCGTTATGCAAGTACTTAATTTCAGATTCTGTAATGTCTTTTAGTCTCATGTCTCAAAGCCCCCAAATCATCTTAAGCTTCAATCACATTAATTTCCTTTTTTTCCCCTTGTAGCTTAATCAGCAATCACAACTGCTCCTGAAATGTGGTGATCATATCATAAGACTAAGGATTAGTGATGGGGGGGTCACTCTGTATCCCAAAATGCAAGGGGACGTTTTTAACCAAATTGCACTGGCTCAGCAAACGCACAGGAACAACTGTGTGTGTGTATTAGAGGGGAAAGGGTGTGTGTGTGTGCGTGTGTGTGTGTGTGTGTGTGTGTGTGTGTGTGTGTGTGCGCGCTCTCCATGTATTTCCCTACAGAGGTCGTGGTTTGCACACAGCGCTGCAGCCGTAACAGATGAAGATGGATTAGCGTCTCTGTCTGACTGTCTTAGGGAAGCAGAAACAGGACGGAGACGCAGCGACACTCGCAGCGGAAACACATTACTCCACCCTGCCAAGGTCCCCAGATGAAAGGTTCAGCAATTTTGTTGGCTGGTTATCAAAACCAAGACGCAGCAGTTTCCTCTCCTCTTCCTCTCTATCTGTCGTCTCCCTCCTCCTCCTCCTCCACCTCCTCCTCCTCTTCTTCTTCTTCAGGGAGAGGAGGCTGCTGACTCAGCCGAGGAACAGCCGCGGTTCTTTTGTTTGATGACATTTCGTGTCTCAATGTTTTGGGTGAGGATGACTGTACAGTAGCTGTGTCCTGTTTAGGGTCGCCTCTTTTCAAAGGACTGAACCTGTGCCTCCTCCTGGAATTGGAGACAGGCTATTATATATTATCCTATTTATTATAATTCACCATAACATCATCATCCTCAAGCCTCATTGAGGACAAAAGAGTACAACAGATTAGAGCTGTAATCGGGCCTTAAAAGTTTGGCCCCGACAAGGCCCGAGCCCGACAAGTACATTTTGATTGGCAGCTTTTTAAAAGCCCAAACCCGTTTACAGCCCGACATTATTCAAATGTGCGCACGCACACAGCTCTTTTGCCTTTCGTCAAGAATGAGTCATTTCTCTCAACTGTGGGAACATAGGGCCTAGTAGTCCCAGTAGCCATAGTCCTCCCAATTTGGGCGAAAGAAGGCTTCATTTCTCCGAGTCTTTAGAGTTGGACAGAGATGTAGACTGCGGTACACATCTTGTTCGTCTGAAAGGGGATGTCATTTACCGGCTTAAGTGAGGTTTTGACCTGACCTGGTCTCTTGGGTGGGTGGGTGTGTGTGTGTACGTGTGTGTTGGGTATAACGCCTGTCACAGTCCAGCGCTCTCAGGGATCAGTCAGTCTGACAGGTCATTAACCTGACGGAGGCAAAGCAATAGCCGTCCACCACCAAAAGGTCTGGGAAAGGTCAGATTCATGCACTGACTTATCTGACTGACACACACTCACCTCGCCATCTCTTATCACTCCACCCATCCCCCAACAAACACTCACAGCTCGTACACTTTCCTCTTCTTCTTCATCTCTAGCTTTGTGTCCCCCTGGGCCCCTCAGGGATGCATGAGACTAAATGTCAGAGAAGTGGCGTTTTGACAGGAGGTCAGCAGTTCACATCTTTAGACCAGAGGGGAAAATGATTTATAGGACAGATAGTCTCTGCTCCTTAAACTGCTGCACCTAACGTGTTCTTACACAAAGCAAGTAAAGGAATTAAAAAGGAAAAGGAAGACGTAAAAAGGGTAATTTTGCTTTTTTGTGAACAACAATCTTCAAACTTGGTCCAGTATAGCAAACCGGGCTACAATATAACCCTATAGGACTAATGTTTACTGTCAGTTAGCGTCCACTGACAGACTCAGATTATTATCCCTACAGAGGATAGGATCCCTACAGAGATACAGCTTTTAGTTAAAGAGTAAGATCATTTTAGTTTAACATGAAACAGCCCCGAAATCACCATCACCGAAAACCACCAGACTCCATGTAAATAATCAGGACTTTTAGCGTGTATAGAGCCAGCATATCTCCACCAGACTCCATGTAAATAATCAGGACTTTTAGCGTGTATAGAGCCAGCATATCTCCACATGTAAATGGGTGAATTAAGGGTTTATTTCAACCAAACCAGAGTGGTGATTGTTGAAACAGTGGAAAGATGAACCAAGATGGATTTTGGTAGTTTTATTTTGTTTCTGTCCACTTTGAATGAAGTGTGTTTTACGATTATAAAATTACTGTTTATTTAAATGGAGTCTGGTGGGTTTGGTGATGGTGATTTTGGGGCTGTTTCATGTTAGGGCGCTGACACAGAGAGACGATTATCGTCCGTCTGACAGTCTGGCGAGGTCGGTGACTCGAGTCTGTTTGGTGTGCTCCGTGCCGTCGTCCGTTGGAGGAGCCGTCGGCCTTCATTATGGCCGACCTGACATGTTCAGTCAGAGACGGGGCGGTCGGGACTCACCCGGAAACGGCGAGCGGATGAGCTTCTCAAAATCTGACGAAAATCTTCTAAACTGACCTTTGTTGATCTGAAATGAAGACAGATTCAGCTGCACGGCCTGTTTCTCTCTTCAAATGTTTTCAGAAACACGTTACGGTGAACTATTTTAGGACAATATGAGATCGTATTCTGAACGAGACGCCATGACAGTCTGGCTGTGAGTTTCCGAAGAAAAAAGACCCACGTGACGCGTTCGTCCAATCAGCTGCCGGTTTTCATTTTCTGGGAAATAATACAGAGAAGCGTCGCCTGCTGCTATGGAGACGTATTACGTTTCGCGCAAGTCGGCGTCCCCTCAGTGTGTTTTGAGGCATTTCTTTGGACCTCAGGGAGACTGATCAGTCCGACTGGCTTTTCTGCCGACGGTCGGCCGTCTGGTTGGTGTGTAAGCACCTTTAAACAAAAAGGATCTTACGCTTTAACAAAAAGGTCTATCTCTGTAGGGATCCTTTCCATAATGTTGTCAGACACTTAGAATAATAATCTGAGGCTGTCAGCGGCAAAAACAGAACTTTTAATGGACGCTAACTGACTGTGAACATTTGCCCATTAATGTTACATTGCATCTTGTTTCGTCTTGCTTAATACTGGACCAATTTCAAAGATTATTGTTCCCATCAGTCACATAGACACAAAGATATGGGAAAATAGGGTCCAGGTTAAAAACCTGTCAGATTGTATCCATCTGTGATGTCAACACATGTCCAGGTCCTCCCTGCAAGCTTTTTCAATGTACATTGAAATCTTTTTCATTGAAAAATTTCACCGACTTAATCTGAGCAGCAGTAGATGTGAGTCACGCTGGGAAGCTTCCAGGCCTGAACGGCAGGAAGTGAATGAGAATGAAGGTTTTATTGCTCTCTCACACATCTGCTTGTGGGTGATGTCATGGCTTTTGCTTGCCAGTCGCCTTCTGCTTTATTCTGCTGCTTTCTCTTCATATAAATGCAGTATTTCCATTGGAAATAATTGTCAATTTAATGGCTGAACTCATTTATTTTGCTTGATTTGACTTATCTACATAAACAAAACAAATCCAAGGGATTATAATGAGAACACTCATTATAGAGGTGGAATCTAACTAGTATGTTTACTTAAAGCTATAGTGCGTAGTTTGTGTGGGAGCGTGCCTATGTTCCCGCAGCCCTATGTTTCTAAGATCTGTTTTTCCAAAATTAGGCCCTATGTTCCCACATTTCCTTTTTCATACATTTGTATCAGACTTTATCCCCCTTTCTCCCAATTTGGGAGCCAATTACACCCAACCTATTATCCAGTAGTATGGACTACAGATGGAATGTAACTTTTAGCTAAATTTGGTAACTAACCCTAACCCTGGGAACATAGGGCCTGATTTTCAGTGAAAAACAATTCTTAGAAATGTGGGAACATAGGGCTGTGGGAACATAGGGCTGTGGGACCACTGAGCTGTGGGACCATTGGGCTGTGGGAACATTGGGCTGTGGGACCATTGGGCTGTTGGACCATTGGGCTGTGGGACCATAGGGCTGTGGGAACATAGGGCTGTGGGACCATTGGGCTGTTGGAACATTGGGCTGTGGGACCATAGGGCTGTGGGACCATAGGGCTGTGGGACCATAGGGCTGTGGGAACATAGGACTGTGGGAACATAGGGATGACCCCTTTTGTGTCGCCCCCCATGAGGAATTCTACGTAATGACAACAACACTGTCGCCGCATCCATATGGTAGAGTAAACGAAATAGCAATATATTCATACTCCTAGTACGTTACAAGACCCATTACTAACCTCTTCTTATTTCAGCGCTCTCCAACTAGGAAAAGCCACACCAATGGTTATCCGTGTTTTGTGTTTGTCTTTGCTGTCGGTCACTTTCTTTTTGGGATTTTTAGTCCTTCTGCTGAACGTGTTGGTCTTTTCTCAGCAGTACAGTCACTGACTGAAACATTTCGTGGGCGCTTCTTTGGGTTTTTAGCCACACCTTCACCTCAGGGTTTCCGCGGGGTCTTAACAAGTCAAAATATTTTTAAAAAATCAAGATTTTAGGCCTTAAAAAGTCTTAAACCCGCAGCGCTTTACAATGTTATTGTTTTTTTTTATTCTGTGGTGTTTTCTTTACTTACTCTAGTAAGTACTTACTCTTACTCTTTACCTACTTATATTGCAGCAGAAGTGCAATGTTACTTAAGTCTCTTTTGGATTTTATTCTTCAAATATGTGGAAGTGAAAGTTTAGCGATGTTTCCGGACTCTGACATTGACTTTTTTTTTGTCGTGATATAGGTCTTAAATGTCATTTATAATGGTCTTAATAAGGTCTTCAAAAGTCTTAGATTTGACTTGGTGAAACCTGCCGAAAACCTGCACCTGTTGCAGCAGACCTCTTCATCTCCAAAGCTAAACGCGTCACACGAGCTTCTGCGCACAAAAGTCGCCGGACTACACCATTTTGGAAACATACTGAGAAATACAGAGAGTTTTGTGGAGCTGGTAGGTTTAATTAGCTTTGTGTCAACTCATTTGGCAATGGCTTAAATGTAATGGACATTCATCTATATAAAATAGTCGCACACTATAGCTTTAAAGGGATACACTGGTCACCCACATAAAGATGACACAGAGCTGGATTTAAATCAGTTACAGTAACCCTTTAAGTTCTTAATGATATATTGCATCCCCTGCAAGTAGCTCCTAAATGCAGCTGCAATCAAACCATATCAGTGATGACACATGTGGGACATGGATTATGATGCATTTGTGCTGTTGATTAAAAATATGATTATATATGTTTGGACTAAACTGGTTTCGTGAAATAATTACCCCCACAGTCTTGTTTTGGGGGGTTCAACTGGCTCAATGCAAACTCAGGTTTCTATGATTGGGTAATGTTGTGTTTTGACTTTAGGGATGTAAACATAGACACAATTATTTTATAATTACACAATATCCCCTTGTTTCAGCATCATTCTCATTCTTAATCATTGTTTTGATCACTTGTTCCAACTCCCATAAAAACATTAAATCATTATAAATCTGATTGTTGGTATCTTTGTTTCCGTTTCTCTCAGAAACCCAGAGATCATTATTGCAGAGCTGAGGAGGGAAAATCACAGCACACATGCTGTGAAACCTGCAGTTTAAGTGATATTAGACAAAGAGATACCAGGTTTTCCTCCTGCCATTCACACTGAACAATATCAGTCTGAATGGGTTCCCTCCATCTGTTGTTCTGACATCCTAATGTCTTCCCCTAATGATGAAGCATTGTTATCACGTAGAAGCCTTTTTATCACTTTAGGAAATGCTGTTAGAACCATAATCACAAATAAAAATCGTACTCTCTGTAATTTGTCTGAGATTTTAACAAACAGAGAATTAAGGCTTAAATCTGCACGTTCAGTGACAAACGATGGGACTCATGTTGTTTAGCAAGAACGTTTGTTTTGTGGAGCCTACAGATCATAAACTGCTTCCTAAACACAGGGTTTTTAAGCCGGGGAGTGGAGTTCATGTCCCAGAAGAAGGTAAGAAGAAAACACCCAGGAAACGGGTGTTCATGTCCCGGGTGTACTACTTGACCAACTGCCATGCTTCGCTTGTTTGCAAGCCATGATGTCTCTCTCTCTTTCTCATGGGGGGGCCAAATTCTCTGGTTGGTCAAAGCAGAGAAAGGGGAGGTAACCTTTCCCCTTATGACGTCATAAAGGGAAGATTCCAGATCGGCCCATCTGAGCTTTCATTTTCTCAAAGGCAGAGCAGGATACCCAGGGCTCGGTTTACACCTATCACCATTTCTAGCCACTGGGGGACCGTAGGCAGGCTGGGGGAACTCATATTAATGTTAAAAAACCTCATAAAGTGAAATTTTCATGCCATGGGACCTTTAAGGGGACCTTTGTTTTAAGGTGCCATGTCATTTCTCCGATGCTCCATTGTGCCGACCTCTCGATAACCCGAAAAATTCCCTTTGGTCCTACAGCCCACTAGTCTGACGTCCACTAGTGATATTACGAATCCCACTATGGCCACGCCAATAGCATTTATTGGCCAGGCGTCCATGCTTACGCAAGGTAACATAACCCCATTGTTCAGGTCCTATCCTCTGACTAATCGGCTATCCTAACTTTAACCACTCAAGGTCAAATGCCTAACCCCAACCAATCGGAGCTGCTTCGTAGGGAGGGTCTTGACGTGGCCATAGTAAGGGGCGTCGGACTAGTGGGCTGTAGGACCAAAGGGAATTTTTCAGGTTATTGAGAGGTCGGAACAATGGAGCGTCGAAGAAATGGGCAGTCCCCTGTTTTAACCCAAACCACAATCTTTTTTCCAATCTTCCAAACTGACAATTTTTTTGTATCCGCTCATGGAAACAGACCATTAATTATTTGTATATTATATATCCATTATCAGGAAGGAGCTAGATGAAGACAAAACAAACTTATTATTTTACACCACATACTGAAATACACATTTGCATTAAAGTTGTCCGTGCATACTGATGTTTAAAATTAAATTTTCCTTCTATGATTCTCATTTTCTGAACTAAAAACAACTTCGAAAACATCTCAACTGTCATCGCTTCATGACGGTCAACTTTTGCTGGCTGAACTTCACTATAACGGAAGCTGGGATGACCGTCACCGCACAGTGCTCTTTACCCGGCTTGGGAGCGTGCCTATGTTCCCTCAGCCCTATGTTCCCACATTTCTAAGATTTTTTTCAAAATTAGGCTCTATGTTCCCACATTTCCTTTTCATAAATTTGTATCAGATTTTATCCCCCTAACCCCTAACCCTAAAAAATGTTGTGAGAGGATAGGGCTTGAATTGAAGGGACATGTAGGAACACACATTTTGAAAAGGTCTGCGAAATGTGGGAACATAGGGCTGTGGGACCATTGGGCTGTGGGAACATTGGGCTGTGGGACCATTGGGCTGTGGGACCAAAGGGCTGTGGGAACATAGGGCTGTGGGAACATAGGGCTGTGGGAACATAGGGCCGTGGGAACATAGGGCCGTGGGAACATAGGGACGTGGGAACATTGGGCCGCGGGACCATAGGGCCGTGGGAACATTGGGCCGTGGGACCATTGGGCCGTGGGAACATAGGGCCGTGGGACCATAGGGCCGTGGGAACATAGGGCCGTGGGACCATAGGGCCGTGGGAACATAGGGCCGTGGGAACATTGGGCCGTGGGACCATTGGGCCGTGGGAACATAGGGCCGTGGGAACATTGGGCCGTGGGACCATAGGGCCGTGGGAAAATAGGGCTGACCCCCCCAGCTCACAGTCACCTTTTCTCAGCTAAATGTAACTGCCTAATTTTGTAGGCTATCATACAAATTGTTGTGCATAAGTTATCATACAAACCCTTCCATGAGATTCGTTGTGTAGTTTTATCATCAGATTATAAAAAAACAAGCTCAGAGTCCAACCCAATATCAGCTTTACCTCGTACCATGCTGAGATTCTGAGATTCTTTCAAGCTGTCTCTTCTTTGTGTTCACATCCTGGCAGTCACTTTCATGAGACCACCACTCATCCAGCAGGATAAAGAGCCCTGTTGCTGGGCGCCCTGTTCAAACCTTTTCATCCCTCTCCAGCTTCACAGGGTTCAGAGGATGATGGGGAGAGATCTGAGTGGAGAGGTGATTGAGGACTGGAAGGTGGCAGGTTAGGCTGAGTACACTGATGACCCAAAAGTGAGCTGGTTAAATGAGACCAACCAACATGCCAAACGAGAATGTCCTCTCTCGAAAAAACGGTCCCATAGGTCGTTTGTTCAAGCAGCAGTTACGACTCATGTTTACATGTTTACATGTTTATATTTATAGTTGTGGCCAACCCGTTCTCACTCCCAACCCGTCAAATACAAAAAATCCCCCTTTAGTATCTGTATGGGACCACGGCGCTGTAAGAAAACATAGCATTAAGAGCGACAATGGTAGGGAGCAGGTTGAAAGACCTAAAATCAGCATAAGGAGGCAGGTTGGGGGGAACAACACAGGACTTTCACCCAGGAGACCGGGGTTCGTGTCCCGTTCTTGTCCCGCGTGTCACTGAAATGTACATTTAGTAACCCCACCCACCATGTTTTCCTAAAACCTAACTGTTAAACATACGTCCCGACCAAGCGTGTCTAAATATGGGTTTCTTTCAACCAAATTGCCCAAATTAACATGGATGCATGGATGAATGTTGTGTGTTCTTCACAGGTAAAAATTAATGATTACTTTCATTGAATTTTGGGTGTTTTATTAAATTTTTTAGCATTCGAAGAAAAAATTCAAATGGTAGTAAAAATAATTCATAATTTCTGTTTTTTTGTAACTCATCAATTAGGTATAATGTCATTTGAATTAGGTTCATTGACCATGAATAAACAACAGTGACAAAAACGTTTTACAAAAGCATCAAAAGCATTGCAAAAAAGCATAAAAAATGTCGAAAAAAACCCCGCCAAAAAAAGTTAATTTCCAATTTTGACCCACAAGGACAACAAGTTAATGGTCGACGGGAAGACAACACAAGGACTAAATATGGCGCTGAAGGAGACTTTTTGCGTCAATAAAAATCCAACCAAGCGTCACTTTTTGATGCGAGAATGTGTTGTGGTGGCGCCCTCTACTGGCAGTAGTAGTTATGACGGGAGTAAAGCAGGAAGTAAGGTGACGAAGTATAAGAGCGCCAAATATCTACATAAGGAGGCAGGTTGGGAGGGTGGATGAGTCAAACAAACACAGGACTTTCACCCAGGAGACTGGGGTTTATGTCCCGTTTGAAAATGAAGTATGTAAGTAAACTAACTTTAAAGTAAAGTAACTATACGGAACTACGTCATTTTTGTGACCTAAGCCCTAACGACGTGTTTAAAACCACGACCGTTACATTCTTTTTACAGTCCGGTGAGTTTGGCGATTGCGATTTGAGGGCTGTGTCATGTTAAACAAAAAGGATCTTACTCTTTAACAAAAAGGTCTACCTCGGGGTGGCCTCTAGCTCACCCAGTAAGAGTGTTCGCCCCATGTAGACTGAGGCCTTTGCAGTGGTGCGGATTCGAGTCCGACCTGCTGCCCTTTGCTGCGTGTCATCCCCCATCTCTCTCCCTCTTTCCTATCTATCCACTGTCACTGTCTAATAAAGGGATCTCTGTAGGGATACTTTCCATAATCTAAAAAACAACACTTTAGTGTACAGAAATTGAAAGTTCACAATTGCCCATTAACGTTACATTGCAGCGATACTGGACCAATTTCCTAGATTGTTGTTACCATCAGTCAGTTAGACACAAAACATAGGAAAAGAGGGTCCAGGTTGAAAAACACACAAGTTCCCCTTAAAAGATATATCCACAACCAACCTGATCCACATGTAGTCACGTCACCAAGTGCCACTTCATCAGGATACACGGCTGAATTTAGTTTTGCTACGCACTGGTGTGAATGGGCTACTTTGACTCTTTAAATCCAGTGTGAGCACAAAACCACAACAACACTAACCTGTTAACAGCTCAGAGACGTGTTTCTCGCTCGATGGTGTTTTAAGCCCCCAACGTCGCCTTCCAGGCAGCGCTGCGACCGTTGACTTCAAGGCACCTAACCCTAACCATTACCCTAACCATTGCCTAATCCAGCGCTGCCTGTAAGGAGACGTTGGGGGCTTAAAACACAGATAACCGTGTTTCTCTCTCTCAGACAGAGTACACAGAAGAATCAGAAAGCTGCGAAACAAAAAGGCATGAAAACCTGGATTTAAAGACAATTTTCTTCCGAAGATTCAAGGAGATTTTCCACATCAACGTTGTAGTTCCCAGCGACATCTCGTTGCTTAGTAACACTCCCCTGCTGTCGAGTTTGAAAGGATTAGAGTCAAGGTGAGCAGCTGTGACTTCACCTACCTGCATTGTTATTAATGACCTCGCTCCTGCGCTGGTGTGATGACCTGACCTGACAATCAACCCCGGGGACAATGAAAGAGAGAGAAGAGGAAGCTGCAGCAGTCCTCGTACAATAACTGACCCTGAAAACTGTTTTTTTCCTGAAATTAATTTCCCTGAAACTGCTCAGTAAAAACAAACAGAAAACACCTCAGGACAGATGGATATTTTTTCTAAACAAGCACGTGGTAGAAATCACTGTGCTCTTTTATTAATCTGTATTCATTTTTGTATTATTTGCAACAATGCCTGCAGGATATTAAATACAAAGTGAAAAAGACTCCAGTCCTTGAGAGTTTCATGCCTATAGATTTCTGATTAAAGCAGCAGTCATTAAGAACAAAGTTAAAGTCAGCGAGAAAATAAACCAAAAAGTCCTCCAAACCATACGACGATATCGGTCGCTCATTCAAGAGGACTGCGTTGGGATTGGGATCCCCAACACAAATCTCGTGGGAGTGGGTGGTTTTAACGGCTGCAGATGGGAGTGGGTGGTCCAAAAATAGACCACAGCAATGTTCAAAAATCCACTGTGAGCGGGCACGAGCGGGATTAAAGATGTAGTAGGTAAGCCTTATAAAACTAATTTTCTGTCATATTTGCTGAAACTGACCCTATGTTCCAGTAGAACTACTTAAAGCAGGTCATTAAAAAAAAGATCTGGCTCCTCTGGCACCACCTACAGCCTGTAGATTTGCAAAAATCCACAGCTCCCTGTTCAGATGTACCAATCAGGGCCAAGGGGGGTGTCTAACTGCGTGTCAATCACTGCTCAGGCACACACATTTTATAGCATCCTCCCCCTTACCCGTGCACAAGTTGGAGATAGGTTTCCTCCCCTTGCCCCCTCTTAACACGCGCTCTATCGTGCACAGCTCTCCCTTGTGGGGGGGGGAGGGGCTTAGGAGACCGTTTGGGCTTTAGTAGAAAGGGGGGAGGGACTGAGAAGCTGACGATGTTCAAATTTTTTGGCTAAGTCCTGGATCTTCCTAATCCTACCTTACAGCACCTTTAAGAAAACAGTCCCACGCAGGGCTCTAGTTTGTTCCTACCCTCTAATACGACTCACAGGAGTGTTTCATACATTAGCGGCCCTAGCGGTGGCAGGAAATACGACCCACAGGAGTGTTTTCCACCCTTTTACCTAAACATAACCTTCACGGTTTAAATCACGTTAATGTTGTCAAGCATTCACAGTTTGGTCAGGTTTAGGCACAAAAACTTCTTGGTTAGGTTTAGGCAATTATGGAGCCCCTGAAGGGACATGAGGACTTATTTTTTTCTCGTGCTTCTTGCAAGCACAAGATACTTTCTGTTGCGTAGTAGATACTTTTCTTGTTAGCACGCGAAAGTATCTCGTTTTGCAGAGGCACCGTGGCTCCGTCCGGAGCTTAGCCCCGCCCAAGACGATTGTGATTGGTTTAAAGAAATGCCAATAAACCAGAGCACGTTTTTCTCCCATCCAGGAATGCTGTGTGGACTAGCCAGACCTTCCTCCGCAGCGCTGTGGAGGAAGGTGAGACTATATACATCACAATACTGCATTAAGTGTGACTTGCACAAACATAGGTTTTACTTAGATCTTTATAAATACTATTTAAGTAGGTTGTACATTTTTATTCGCCACATACGTTTGTACATTCCTTCCTTTGTATTTTTAATCTGTATTTTTGAATAGTTGTTCTTGTACTTTGTCCTATTTATTATTTCTTGTATATTCTGTATGTGTGCTGTGTGTCTTATGTTATGCTGCTGTAGCTATGAAATTTCCAAATTTGGGATCAGTAAAGTCTGTCTAATATAATCTAAAGGGTGCCATTAACACTAAAACGTAAACATGTGTCATAACTTCTGCTTGTACAAACGACACATGGGGACGTTTTTCGGGAGAGAAGAGTCTCAAATAAACAACATACACAATAAATATGCAGTTTATTCAAAAGTTGTATTCATAACATTGATTTATGTCTGCAAACCATGCCTCTGTTGTGGAGCAGCTTCTACTTTGACAGCTTTTTTTATAAAAATGGATGTTGCAACACAGCTAATAAGCGACAATAGCTCACTGCTTTTTTACTTAGATGTGTCAAATTGCCCCAAAGTTAAACTTGATGTGAAAGATTTGCACTTATTTTCTTTGATTCCATTGAAATAAATCGATTATGCTGCTAAATTTCCATTTCAACTCTGGTGTGACTAATTTATTTATTTTACGAGGAATACCTCTTGAGATGTGTCATCTCATTTTCGAGAGGGTCTCCGGTAAGACTGGACAGTACAAAGGACAAGACATCACAGTACAACATACACATTCACTCACATACTAACTTCCCCCAACCCCCCCACCCCACACCCCTGCCCAGACTTCACCAGAATAATCATTACAAAATATATAAAGAGTAATATATAAAGAGTAATTAAGAACAAAAGAGAGCAATACCGGAAAACTGAAAAGAAAAAAAAATGAAAAATCTGATTACAATTACACCAGAAGGCAATCAAGCTTTATGGAAATGATTTACAACAATTGCTTGTTTGCAAATAAATAAACAAAGATGTCTTGAAGGATCTCAAAGATGTGATTAATCTTGGTGACCCAGGCAAGCTATTCCAATCGAAGGGAGCTTTAAATTTAAATGAACGCCTGCCACTTTCTTTGAAAATGCGATGCACATTAAAGGATAAGAAGTCAGTGTGTCTTAAACTATAAATTGTTTGGTAAAGTGTTAGATATTGTTTCAAATAGGGTGGATAGTTAAGATATATGCATTTGAAAATAATCTGAAACCAGTGAAACTGTCTCCTAGCGTTAGGTGACAAGATATTCAATGAGGAATACAGGACACAATGATGTGTTCAGTAGGGTCTATCTACAGATACTATTAAAAACAACAGTCAGAGGCTTAAGATTGGTCTCAGTAGTGTTCTGATATACTGCATCAGCGTAGTCTATAATTGGAAATAATAGTTGTTTCACAATTCTTAACCTTATCAGCTGTGTAAAACAATTGTTAGAGCGACACAACATCCTTAGATTGCGATTTAACTTCCTTACAATAGTGTTTATGTTTACTGTGAAGGAGAGTTGAGAGTCAAGCCAAAGGCCAAGGTATTAATATTCATCAACTCTCCCAAGAGAGGTGCCATCTAAGAAGTTAATTAACAGGTTAGTCTGATTCAAGGCAGCAGATCTTGTTGGGAAAAGCATGCAGTATGATTTTTTCTTATTCAACAGAAGATCATTACTTTGGAGCCATTTTTGAATAGTATCAAAATCATATTGAAGATTGTTCTGTATCTTAGATACAATAGTATCAGAAGTATATATCACTGTGTCAGCAGTGTATAAATGTATAGAACAATCGGAACAAATTTGGGGAAGATCATTGACGAAGATTGAGAATAAGAGAGCCCCCAACGATGATCCTTGAGGGACACCTTTTTCCATAATAGAAAAGCGAGATAAACTACCGTGGATAAGGACACACTGATGTCGAAAATGTAAATAGGAGTTGAACCAGGGAAGAGCTTGTTTAGAGAGACCAATGGCATAAAGTTTATCCAAAAGAATATAGTGATTAACAAGGTCAAATGCTTTAGTTAAGTCTATAAAAATTGCTCCGGTGGACATATTGTTATCCAAGGATGATGACACATCATTGGTAAGCTTTAGTAGGGCAGTTGTGGTAGAACATTTTGGTCTGAAACCAGATTGATGTTGAGCCAAAATGGAGGACTGATTAATATAGTTATATAACTGATTAAATATTAGCTTTTCAAAAATTTTTGCCACATTGCTAATAATAGAAATGGGTCTGTAATTGTTAAGATCGGATGGATCACCTCCTTTATGGATTGGAGTTACTCTGGCACATTTCCATCTTAGTGGGACCTCGCCAGAGGTTAATGATGAGTTAAATAGATCTGATAATGGATATGCCAGTATGTTAGAAGCAATCTTTAAAAACTTAGTTTCCAAACCATCTAGGTCTCTACCGCTACCAGACATCAGTTCTGAAATAACTCTCTGAACAATGGGACAAATAGTTAAAAAAGAGAAAGAAGAAGCACAGAAGAGTTGAGCATTATTTGTGGTGTTTAGGTAGTTAGGAGACATTACATATAGCAGAGAAATGCTGATTAAAGGCATTAGCCATTGCAGGAGGAGCGCTTGTATTAGATTTGTTAAGTAAGGTGTTAAGATTTTTCCAGATTTTCTTGGGATTGTTATAGTCATTACACAAGGAACTTTTAAAGTAATTGGATTTGGCATTCCGTGTTTTTGTTGTACATACATTTCTTAAATGTTTATATATATTTCCCAATCAAGAAGGTCCTTTGATGAACGGTGTTTCTCCCAAGCCTTATCCCTTTGCTTGTATAGTGCCAGTAATTCACCGTTAATCCAAGGTAGATGTCTTCCTTTAACTCGTACTGACCTCCAAGGAGCGTATTTGTCTTCAAGTAGTACTTCAGTATGGAAAAAAAGTCCCAAGCATCATCAACAGAAGGGATTAAATGAAGTCTGTCCCACTTTATATTCAATAGATCTTCAATAAAATATTCGTCATTAAAAATTTTCATCTGTCTTACTTTAATTATTTTAGGTGGTAGGCGTGGTAATCTGATCTTCCATAAGCAAGACGCTATGGAATGATCACTAAAGCAATCAGAGAGTACTCCTGAGTCCATAATCCTATCGGGGTGAATGACCAGGATCCAATCTAATAAAGATTTTGATCTATTATCAACTCGAGAAGTTCTTTAATTAGCTGTGTTAAATTGAGGCTCTCCAAAAAATGTCTTTCGTTGAGGGAGGAACGATCTAACAATTACGATTAAAGTCCCCTAAGATGATTATTTCTTTTGGACAATTTAAAGAACTGATAGTATTGCCAATACACTTTATTGATTCTGAGGGGGAGCCTGGTGGTCTGTAAATGTTACCTATAATCAGATGTTTGTTTGCATGGAAACAGGATTTTCACATGGAGTGATAAGCTCCGGGGATAAATATGAAGAAACATAGGTGGCTACACCACCACCACGTGCACACCTGTCAGCTCTATACTAATGTATATCTGTCAAGTTTAATTTCTTCATCTGAAATATTAGTATTCTGCCAAGTCTCAGACAGAGTGATAACATCTGGTTTGTTGTAGGCAAGCCATGCTCTTATGAGATCTATTTTGTATTACATGTAAACCTTTACCAATAATAGACTAGCTGTTTTAGTAGTGTAGGGACAGGGATAGGGGTGAAGCAGGGACGAGAGGGGGAGCCACACACACACACACACACACACACACACACACACACACACACACACACACACACACACACACATAGTTGTCCAAGGACATAAACTAGTTGGCCATTCAGTTTTCAATAAAAGAAAACATAATTGTATTTACCTTTATAAATAAACTATCATTAGGCTGTCAACAGTCACTGTTGGTGGGGAAAAAAAGCAAAAAGTTAGGAAGAAGAAGGGAGAGAAAAAAGAAAAGATAGCCTAATAAAAGTAGAATAACATAACATAGGCCAGCATCATCATCATCATCATCATCATCATCATAAGTCATTGTAACCACATATTAGGACATGAGCAAAATCACAAGTACCGGTAGAAAAGACGCACCATGTAAAGCCATGTCATTACCGTTCCGTTATAGTCAGTCAGGTTTCTTAAATCAGAAAAACTAATACAAAAATAAAAAATAAGAAAATAAAAAAAACAAAAAAATGGAGAGAAAAAAAATAAAAATAAAATAAAAAACAGACAAGGAAAATTAGAATTTTACCGGCTAATCAGGAAAAATAAGAAGAACATTCAGGCTAAGAATGCAACAATATGTCTGAAAATCCTATAAATCATATTGCACGCAGACACCGTGCAGACAGTCATACCATGGGCCTGGTGTCCAGAAACAGTTTGGCTTCTTTTGCGCATTTGAACTGGAACATCTTTCCAGCTGATTTAATCCTCAATGTTGCTGGGAAGCTTATTCCATATCAAGCTCACGAAGCTTTTTTTTTACGTTATCAAACTGCCGTCGTTTATTCATTGTTCCAGCGGTGTAGTCTGGGAAGATGTGGATCCTTTTGCCCTCGTATTTCAACTCCTTTTTTTCTCCCGTGAAAGTCTTAGGATATGTTGACGATCTCGGAGGCTGTGAAATTTCACCAAAATCGGCCTTGGTCCAACTTTCAGAGCGTTGGTTTGTAAAGTAGAGGGAAAGCGATGAGCCTTCTCAATAACAGGAGAAGTGGGGAAATTCTCAGCTCCCAGGAGCTGCCCAATAAGGAATAAGTCCACCCACAAATCCAATAATATCCATACCATGACGAAAACGCAGGTTGTAAGCCCTGCTTCGGTTCTCAATATCCTCAACTTTATCACGGAGGTAGGTGTTATCACTCTCCAGCGTCTCGATACGTTTTTTCAGGTCGGTAAAATTGTCCTCGTTTGAACTCACTCTTTGTTCGAGTACAGACACATGTTCCCCTAAGGTGGACAGTGACCTTTTTATGGTCTGTAAACTTGATTGAATAGAGCCCATTTTGGCATCAAAGTGAGAGACCATTTCCACCTTTAATTGCTGTATAGCTTCCCAGATTAAGTTGTTGGAAACAGGTTGCTGGTCCATGGCAGACTGCTGAACTGTTGTTGACTATTTTCACAAGTAGCCCAATATTATCGCTGCAATCTGTCGTACAAACTGGAAAGGGTTCAGTCAGTTGATAGCCTAGTTTGTTACATGTAAACTAGTAGGCTAGAGCTTAGCATATACTGCCCAAAACAAATAAAGCACTGAGCAGACGTCTACACCTGCCTCTTACGCCAGCGCCATCTTGCGCCATCATCAGTTTGTTGACCTGACTATAAAGAATTAAGTTTAAAAATGGGAATATGTGATGAGAGAAAAGGATGGGACCACTAACAAAACACTGTATGCCAAAGAAAATGTTGTTTTATGGGGGAAAATTATTAAATTTTAAGAAAAATGTTTAAAGATTGAGACAACTTTTATTTGTCCTATTTGGTATAATAATGGGCAGTGGTGGCCTAGGGGTTAAAGAAGTCCCTCCCTCATCACCACCACTGAGGCCCTTGAGCAAGGCCCTTAACCCCAACCGCTCCAGTGGAGCTGCTCAGTGGCCAGCAGATCAGACTGTGGTGGTACTGGGCAGCTTCCAGGTATGAATGTGGTCAGATCAGACTGTGGTGGTACTGGGCAGCTTCCAGGTATGAATGTGATCAGATCAGACTGTGGTTGTACTGGGCAGCTTCCAGGTATGAATGTGGTCAGATCAGACTGTGGTGGTACTGGGCAGCTTCCAGGTATGAATGTGGTCAGATCAGACTGTGGTAGTACTGGGCAGCTTCCAGGTATGAATGTGGTCAGATCAGACTGTGGTGGTACTGGGCAGCTTCCAGTATGAATGTGATCAGATCAGACTGTGGTAGTACTGGGCAGCTTCCAGTATGAATGTGGAACTGTGTTGCAAATATGAATTTGTTCTCTATCGACTTACCTGGATAAATAAAGGTTAAAAAAATATATAAATTAAAATAACGTGCTGGTATAATAAGTCTTTTTATACACATAGTCCAGAGTGGTGAGCTGCATTAAGAAAGTTAACTTATTTATTAGTTAACTTATATATAATTGAAACTTTACTGTCTTCATTTGTCCCCTGAAGAAGGGAAAAACATGTCTTTACACTTCTAACTGCTTGATACCTGCACATTTGCTCTTTCATAGTATCATAAAATTTGTAAACGTTTTATTTTGCCTCATATTTTATCATTTCATTATAAAACCGAGATGATAGTGTGTGAACTGCCCTGGTTTTCACAGCTGCAGCACCTTTCAGCAGATGCACGCAGGTCATTAAAGTGTCCGACCAAATGATCTATGGAAGCAGAATGGGCCATAAGTCAACCAGGCAAAGGCCAATGAAAAATTAATAGCTGATTGGCTCTTAAAGAATACAGGAGTGGATTATCTGATTGTGCTGCAAAATATCAACTTCCCAAGAAACATTATTACCAATATAAAGTATTCATGAGCAGGAAGAAGTGAATGCACAGAGCACTCACATTTAAAGTATCATAACGTATCATCACGTGATACTGACAGTCCTTTTAAAATGTCTTTAAACACATATTTAAATTAACAGAACAAACTTAAAATGAACGTAGTAGTGTGGATGTAGCTGTAGTTTAGTGTGTTAGCATGCTAACAAAACACAGTCCAGCTGAGGCTGATGCTGAAGTGCGTTGTTTCTGTCGCCCCCATGAGGAATTCTAAGTGATGACAACAAAACTGTCGCCGCGTCCACACGATACAAGCCTTCCGTGATCGTTTAATGCCTCCGCTCAGGAATATTCTCAGTATGATTATGTCCTCAGTGTCAGGCATGGTTCTCCTCAGATTTACAGCTTTAGGTCACAGAGGCCACACCACTCGGGTGATTTGTGTCTTCTTTTTTTCACCAAACTCCTCCCCCTGCCTCTGACACTCATGTTCAAACCTCGCCAACACCACCAGGATCCGGTATTGGGCCATTATCACCACATGTGGGCCAACTGCTTTAAAATGTCTTCCATACATCACCCTGGAGTGGGGAACACTGAGGGAAGAAAAGGGGAAGCTCGAAGGAAACATTACAAAGGGTGCGGCAGTAAGAGGCTGAATTGGCTCTGCTCTGAAA
This sequence comes from Sander vitreus, assembly GCF_031162955.1. Classification (NCBI taxonomy): domain Eukaryota; kingdom Metazoa; phylum Chordata; class Actinopteri; order Perciformes; family Percidae; genus Sander; species Sander vitreus. The sequence goes on along the minus strand of NC_135855.1, from coordinate 40,480,585 downwards.
ATGAAGAGGAGGGATCCCCCTTCCTGGACAGACAAACAGGAAATAGATGCCGTGTGTAGAGAATAGACCAAAATAAACTATATTACAGTATATATAGTCTCCCATTGCCAGCTCTATCTCCCCAGCAGTGTGGAGTAAGGTCTGGCCAACACACACAACAGATACATTCTGGGATAGGAGAAAAAAAACTCTCTGGGTTGCATTTCTTTCAACCAATCACAGTCGTCTTGGGCGGCGCTAAGCTCCGGACGCAGCGACGGTGGCTCTGCTAAATAGGAAGGAAGGAACTTGTTCTGGTGGAACATTTGCACCCCGCAAAAGAAAACACCACATACAAGGAACGTAATTAGCTCTTACCAGTGTATCTCCGTGTGTACTTCGTCCACAGCAATCCCACCAATCAGTCCCAAAACCTCCCAGTTAGAGAGGAAATGACCTAAACATATTCTTTATAAATCTTTCCAATCATTCCCTGAAAGAACCGAGCAGACCTGCCTTGTTGCACCATCCAAATTTCCTTAAAATAACGACAACACAGAGAGCAGAAGGTGGATGTCAGGCATTAGCCTGGAAATTTGCTTCCGTTGATCAAGACCACAGAATGAACAATCAGGATGACAAAATTATAGACGGATTACTGTATATATGAAGAACATGGATTCGGAAGGACATCGAGCAAATTTCAGGTGCCTCTAAACAGATAGGACGTCATTAAACTCTTATTCAAAGGAACAAAAAGCAGCAGACAAAATATTTCTATCAACAAAAATGACTGAAGAGAAGACTATGAATGGAACGGGTCATGGTCCAACCATACAGCCAAGCCCGGTCTACTACTCTCTGCCAACACATCTCACTCCCAGTGCGTAAAAAAACAATGCTTGGTCAGGTTCCTTTGGCGTCACTTTTTGGCGCTCTGGGTCAATTTGGTGTCATTACAAAATGTACGTTTCAGTAGTGGGACTAGCACGGGACATCAACCCCTGTCTCCTGGGTGAAAGTCCTGTTTTTTGACTCATCCACCACCGCAACCTGCCTCCTTACGCACATTTTCGGTCTTTCATACTACTCGCTACCGTTGTCTCTCTTCATTCTACATCATCTTACAGCGCCGCGGTCAAGGTGCTGAACTACAGAAATCTGTTTAGAATGATCTTAATGAGTAATGCAACAAGGACAAAGCATGTAAACTGCTGTTAGTTTATTCTGAATGCAACGGATCGCAAATGGATCCGAATGACGAAACGTAAAAAAAACTTATCCCTCAGCTGAATAGAGAGGGTAACAGATCAAGGCAGCAACATAATCAAAGCCCTGGAGCCATACAAGAGACTTTCTTGTCTCCATCATCTAATTAATACTGTCCTTCACCACTGCCTGCGCGCTGATGCACTGGCTGACAACGCGCCAGATATAGGAGAGACCATATCTGCTGCTAAAGGACTCGTGAGATATCTGAAACAATCTGGCCTGGTTGTGCAATTATGGAAGACAGTGCTGCAGATGGGGGAGACACGATGTTTACCTCACACTCAACTCAGGTCAGGACATCCACCCAGAGCTACGGGAGAAGCTGGAGAGGCAGAGCTTTCTCCCCACCCAATTAGGCTAATAAAGTAATGATTAAAAAAAGATTAATGCTTGGTCAAGGGCCCGGCCCGAGGATAGTGACGGGAAAAATGTCCCGAGGATAGTGGCGGGAATCTAAACTCTAACACTGAGAGCCACTGACCAAGCGTCAGTATTTGACGAGTTGGGTGTGAGAACGAGTTGGCTCTGCTTCTGCCAAACGTCTTGCTACCCCATCACTACGGGGGCAGCTAAGGTTAAAAAATCCCATCTGCTCGTCTATTTCCATGTTTCTCTTGTTGCGGGACTCAACGAACAAAGGAGTAAATGTGCATTTGAAGAAATGGGACCATACAAGCAGCGGCTTAACAACAGTTTGATGCAAAGCCAGTTCCTTTTCTTTTCTACATTTTACATCAGCCTCATTTCAAGTTTCCTGAGACCAATTATGTTGCCATCTGTGATATCTGTAAGATTCATGTTGTCAGCTCTGTCTTTTATCTGGTTATAGTTGCCTCTGTGATACAGTTTGAACTTGCAGATATAATCCGTGTTTGAGTCTTTGCTAGCTAGCCTCAGGAGAGATCTGCCGAGTTGTGCTAAATGACCGAACGCTGGCCTTTTCCGACTCGGCAGAGGAATGTCTGCACACTGGACGCAGTGCCACTGTAATGGTTGACTCCTACCTGACCCCGGAGTCTCGCTTTTAATCTGAGCCCAGAAGGCTTTGACTTTTCCCTGACATTTACCATGGCAGCGTTACAGTACATCATAAAACTGAAAAGGGCCTAGTTACCGGCTCTCAGCAATCAATAGCCAGTTACTTCTACCTGCAGCAGAGGCCCAGAAAAGAGGCATCTGTGTAATGGCATTAATCTATCATTTCTGCAGCCTAAACAGTGGTATACATATTAAACGAGAGCCAGAGGAAGCAGCTCTGCTGTTTGAATATGATATTTGATACACACTTGAAGGAACAAAGTACCTTCAGAGCTTCTTCATAACAACCTGGCGATATTGACTTCTTTTTTTCACGGCTGTTGACAGTATTTTCTGATTTATGGAGTGATTAAAAAGAAGTTATTCAAAAGCCCCCCTCTGTAACAACCTTTGACTCGAATATGTCGACAAAATGAAACAAGAATTTTGAACCTGCCTTTATCCAATGTTCACATTTCGGTTCTGGAAATGTATGCAACCGGGCTTAGTGTCCTGTTTAAAACTAAAAGTGAACGGCCGATGTTTGTCATCAAATTTTACAAAATAAACACACAAACTATTGATCCAAAAGATTTCTTAGAAGTTATATATAATATCCATCCATCTTCGTCCGCTTAACCGGTATCGGGTCGCGGGGGGAGCAGCTTCAGCATGGGACCCAAACTTATATATAATATATTATATATAATAAGTCTTTTAAACTCTGTAATTTCTTTAGTTTTAGAGATATGCTCATTTTTATGAGCAGAGTGTAAAGTCGTTTTCATAGTTTCATCTGCAAAAGCAACGGCGTAATGCGGTTTTCACCGGACGTCACGTAACGTGATGACATCATCACGAGCGTAAAACGTAACGATGCGAAAGACAGAAGCTTTACCGTTCTGCTGCAAAACCAATGAATGTTCTAGCTGTAATGATTTTGATTTTAAACTGATTAAAACCGGATCGTGTAAACAATGAACTTCCGCAGCCGCTGGCTGTGACACGCGGTAGAGTGCGGATCGGGCCGCATTTTTCTGTCCTAGCCCGGCCCGCATCCGACACAGTTAAAAATCTCGTTTTTTTCTCATACTAATGACACATGTACGTTTGTAGGAAGGCTTTCAGAAATGTCAACAGATGAGCGCATCAGCGCACACGGGACAACAAGCTCACGTTAACACAGGCGCACACCTACATAACCTACCTGGACCCCAACATCCTTTCTAAATATATGTTTGGGAATCCATCCTCTAACACGTGGGACAAGAACGGTACACGATCCCCGGTCTCCTTGGTGAAAGTCCTGTGTTGTTTGACCCATCCCCCCACCCCCCAACCTTCCCTGCTGTTTCGGTTCTTTACATTTTTTTTCAATTGCTTAAGCACAGTTTTGAAAACAGGGCCGTTCACACAATCAGCACAACACTACAGCAAAGTACCACAACACCTCAGATCATAACAGATCAACACTACAGCAAAGTACCACAACACCTCAGATCATAACAGATCAACACTACAGCAAAGTACCACAACACCTCAGATCATAACAGATCAACACTACAGCAAAGTACCACAACACCTCAGATCATAACAGATCAACACTACAGAAAAAGTACCACAACACCTCAGATCATAACAGATCAACACTACAGCAAAGTACCACAACACCTCAGATCATAACAGATCAACACTACAGCAAAGTACCACAACACCTCAGATCATTGTAAAAATGGAACACTTTTGTCAAAACTATACAATGTCTTATAAAAACCTTATTTTGTTGTCATAACACAAACACAACCATCATATGATTCTGTTTGAATCAGTTAAACACTCCTGTGCTCAACCTAAAACACTTTTAGCATTTACACAGAGAAAGTGTAAAAATATCACCACGACACCAATTGTGCAGACTAATGAAAGTATTTATTTCTTTTTATGTACTCAAGTCAGTCAATACTGAACATTTCAACAAATCATTTTCCAGTTTTCATACAGTATTACTGAACGTACCATTGTACTGTAAGCTTACAGTAATACTGTAACATAAATTACATATCCAGTTCACATATCTGCCTAGCCTGATCTGGCCACAGGGCCTCGTCAACATCACAGGCTATATTTTAATTTGCAAGGCAACGTGGGAAGAATCTTTTGGAGTGACAAATCCACCCTTGTATGGATGCTGCTTCAATTTGATCACATGCTTCCTCCTTAGCTTGAACGAGGGCCATGTGGACATAGAGCCGGAGATCATAAACCTTCCACCGCTGTGCTTAGAAGAACTCCTCGATGGGGTTTCGGAAGGGGGAGTATGTTGAAAGGTATTGAACTGTAAATTGTGGGTGTTGATGACACCAGTTTTGGACCAGAGCAGAACGACGGAAAGCTGCATTGTCCCAGACAACAATGTATTGCATCTGGTCCCGTTGGTTTGCTGCTGTGATAATATTGTGTAATCTGTCTAAAAATGTAAGAATGATGTCAGTGTTGTAAGGACCCAAGTTGGCATGGCGGGGGAGGACCCCATTCTGTGTAATGGCAGCACAAAGGGTAAGGTTACGCCCACGTTGCCCTGCTACATTGACAATAGCCCTGTGGCCAATGAGGTTTCTTCCCCTTCTTCTCAAGGATTAAATCCAGCCTCATCAATGTATATAAACTCCTGCGGGACTTCCTCCGCATCCATTTGCAAAACTCTCTGAAATACAGCAAAAGATCACATTGTATAGATCAATATACTGTAGGTCTGCTATACAGTAACATTACTTGTACAGTAAAAAGGTTATGTGTGCAGTACACAATACTACAATCAGTGAACAAAACGTGCCACCACATATTCACGCCGCAGGACTTTCACCCTGTCTGAATTTCTTTCAAATGGCACTTTATGCAGTTGTTTCATCAGCACTTGATGTTTTTTGAGGCTATTGTTGACAGAGAGACCTGTTGGACATTATTGAAAATTTGGTGATCATTGACTATATGGGCTTGAATTTCTCTAATGTAGCTCAGCGTAAATTCTTTCAGGAAGACCTAACAATGAATCAGTTCTCTCCCTAAAACGAATCAGCACTGGAGGCGTTCACCTTCCTGATATGCCAATCAGAATCGGCCACGAATTCCATAGGCCAATCACAGCGTCACAACACTGCTTTAAATCTGCTTCTCTCCCTGTGCTATCAGCTGTCATTTCAGGAAAGGCGTTCCTCCTCCCTCCTCCTCCCCTTCCACCTCCCGTCATAGTGATTCTCCGGCTGTCGCTCCGGTGCCTCCTTCGGTCTGGTCTTCAGGCCCTTCTCCGCCACCACCGGTGTCTGGATTCCATTGGGGGGTTATATCATGGTTCCCTACCCCTATATTAAATGTATTAATTAGGGCTGTCAAAATAACGCGTTAACTTCGATTAATTAATCTGAGAAAAAATAACGCGTTGAAAAAAATAAATCCAATTCGATATTGACGTTTGACCCGGAGCCGTTCTAGCCCCATTGGACATTAAAATGAAGGAGGGAGATCTGCCGGATCATTAACTGGAACATTTACTTGTAAAGATCTTCTTCCTGCCAACCCTGGCTACTGAAATCTGGTGCCACTGATATGTCTGCTCTTCTCTCTGATGCTCTGAAACAGACGATACAGGCAACACAAACACCGCTGCACGTGACGCTAGTTAACACTATACTCGACAGCAGCTAACGTTAGCCTACTGCTAGCTAGTTAACACTATACTCAACAGCAGCTAACGTTAGCCTACTGCTAGCTAGTTAACACTATACTCAACAGCAGCTAACGTTAGCCTACTGCTAGCTAGTTAACACTATACTCAACAGCAGCTAACGTTAGCCTACTGCTAGCTAGTTAACACTATACTAGACAGCAGCTAACGTTAGCCTACCGCTAGCTAGTTAACACTATACTCGACAGCAGCTAACGTTAGCCTACCGCTAGCTAGTAGCTGGATTAAACACGGTTAAAATGCTGACAGCTAACGCTAAACGGTGTAAAGTGTGACTGTGTTTTACTGTAGAGGATTCAACACCGGGATGTAACAATCTGCAGCTGCCGTCGGAGAAACAACACAGACGGTGCTGTAGGAATTTTTTCTAAAGTCTGGCCAGACTTAAACTGACTCCAAGAAATAAGACTCAGGATTTGAAATAAGACTCAGGATTCGTCCGTTTAAAGTTAATAACAAGCTTTTAGTGAAGAATGATATTGCAATCTACAATTACGTGTACACGTATCAAATACTATACAGGTCTATCTTTCACCTATCAATCAGTCAGAGATTCCCCCAGCATCTGATGTCCTAAGTTAAAAAACTGTCTTATTTATTCAATCTCATCCCATCCCATCCTGTGGTGGTGCTGTCATCAGTTGGATCCAGCCGGCTCCTAACGATTTGTAACACACTGTATGAAAACATGACCTTGACTCCCATTCTCAGCTCAAAAGAGACAAGTCGCGTTTGTTGGATTTGAACACCTGTGTGTTTTTAATCTCCTGCAAACTTTAAGGAGTTTCATGAGAGCCAGGTCATTTCCATACTCTGTGTCACAAATCCCGCGCTCGCAAAACGTTGACCATTGTTGCCTCGTTCCCTCCTCCGTTCAGAGAAGATCTTTCTCACACTCCCTTTATAATGTCTAATCACTGTAAAACTAGATGGCCTCTCATAACCCAGGGAAACAGAGGCAACGAGGTCAGCACCATGAACTCTAAAACCTCTTCTTAACACTTTCATAAAATATATTCTAACAGTGCGTTCAGTGAAACTGGTAAACTACAGCCTCGTGGTGCATTTGAAGTTATTGTAAATGTCCTTTTCCCATCTGGTTGTTGTTTTTGTCGTTGAACAGCAATTTACTAGTGAAATAAGTTATTGTTATACATTATTATTAAATCATTTCATTTTGACCATATGGCCTTAGCAATAAACAAGCCGTTCTTTAATGTCACCAACTGTTGTTTAGTACCTTTTTTTTCTTTTTTTTTTACTTTCTTAAAAAGTTTCGGTTCAGGCACCGTTAATTATGTATGCGATTAATTTTGATTAATTAATCACAGTGTGTAATTAATTAGTTTACATTTTTTGCCCTAGTATTAATATAACGATGGAGTCCAATCTCCAATACTCTGTACAGCTATATGCTAATGTACATTAAAACATTTGCATATCTGCAAACAAGTCTCTCCTTATTGAAAGTCTGATTGTATTATTGGCTAAAACGAGGTTTATGATCTCTATCTCTCTCTTGCTCCTGTGTGAATATGGGGCCCCTCCCTCCTTGGTGTTCTCGACGTTCAATCCTATGTTGGCCAAACAAAATACATGTAGCTTACTGTAAAATAATAATAATAAAATAATAATACATTTAATTTATAATGCACTTTTCATCAAAGATTTCAAAGTGCTACAGGTTAGAAACAAAAAAAGATAAGCAGTTTAAAATACAAAAAAGAAATGTCTTAAGGCCTTTTTTAAAACAGTCAGTGGATTGAGGTGCCTTCAAGGTGTCAGGGAGGGCAGTCTACAGACGTGGGGCAGCAGCACAGAAGGCCCTATCTCCCATTGTCCTGAGTCTGGTTCTGGGTATGTGGAGGAGGGAAACCTTGTTCTCAATCCTGGTGGAGACGGGAAGCCAGTGGAGTGAGTGGAGAATGGGGGTAATGTGCACGCTCATCAGGATCCTAGCTGCAGAGTTTTGGATGTACTGAAGCCTCTGCAGACTCTTTCTAGGAATCCCAATGAGCAGTGCGTTACAGTAGTCCAGTCTGGAGGAGACAAAGGCATCTGAGAGGGAGACAATGGGGCGGAGTTTGGAGATGTTACGGAGGTGGTAGAAAGAGGTCTTGCATAGGTGATTTATATGGGCTTCAAAAGTGAGTTGGGAGTCTATTGTTACACCAAGATTTGTGACTGTTGATGAGAGGGGGATGTTGGAGCCAGAAAAGGTGATGCTGGTTATGGATGATGATTTGGTCTGGTGAGGAGTGCCTACCAGGATGGCTTCGGTTTTGGAGCTGTTGAGTTGAAGGAAGTTGTGCTCCATCCATACCTTTATCTCCTCCAGACAGGTGGTGAGTTTTGATGGGGATGACGGTGAGGGTGGGGTTTCAGCTGTGGCATTTACATAGAGCTGTGTGTCATCGGCATAGCAGTGGAATGAAATTTTGTGACGGTTGATGATTTGGCCAAGGGGGGTGAGGTAGAGGATGAAGAGGATGGGGCCAAGGACTGACCCCTGAGGGACACCGCAAGTAACTGTCTGTGGATTTGATTTGAAGTGGCCCAGGGAGATGTATTCTGTCCAGTTTGTGAGGTATGATTTGAACCAACTGAGGGCAGTGTCATTTAGTCCAGTGGTGAGGTGGAGCCGGTTTAAAAGAATGCCATGGTCGACAGTATCAAATGCAGCAGAAAGGTCCAGGAGGATGAGGAGGGAGGGAGAGCCAGCATCGGATGATATGAGGAGGTTGTTTGTGACTCTGACGAGGGCAGTCTCGGTGCTGTGGGCAGAGCGGAAACCTGACTGGAATTTTTCAAAGAGGTTATTATGTTTGAGGTGGTCCTGAAGGTGGGCGGCAACTGCTTTCTTAAGTACTTTTGATAGGAAAGGGAGATTGGAGATGGACCTATAGTTGGATAGGACTTCCGGATCAAGAGTGGGTGTTAACAGTGCTAAGGTAGACTGTGTGCAATGGTGGTAGTGCAAAAGAGCACAGTGTAGGGATTGATCAGTGCCATAGCCTATTATTAAATATTAACTATGACTATGAAAAGACAAGAATGTAAACCTAATAGAATTAGAATTGCTTGACAGAAAAGAACTAATATACGTTAAGAACAATATATAACAGGGAATAAGTTATAAGATGTATATGTTATGACGTATACATCTGATGATGTGTAGGGGCTGAGAGAGACAGGCTCATGCTGAAAAGTCCATTTCTCATTTTCTTCCCCCTTTGTGTGGTATTGAAGAGTTGGATGGCCCTGGGAACAAAGGACCTCCTCAACCTGTCTGTTGAGCATGACACAGAAGTCTGCCACTGAAGATACTCCTCTGGTTAAAGAACGTGCTGTGTAGTGGGTGGCGGTCATTGTCCATGATCGCACAGCATCCTACTCATGGTCTGTTTCTCTGCAGTTGCTGTGAGTGACTCCAGCTCAATGCCAGCAACGGAGCCAGCTTTCCTTACCAGCCTGTTCAGTCGCCCAGCATCTCTCTTCTTAATGCTGCCTCACCAGCACACCACAGCATAAAACAGGACACCGGCAATGACTGACTGGTAAAACATCCAGAGGAGCTTTGCCCTTTCCGATACAGCGCATCTGTGTTGGCTGACCAGTCCAGTTTGTTGTCCATGTGTACCTCCAGGTACTTATATGTGCTGACCACCTCCACATCGACCCCTTCAATGGAGACTGGTTGCATATGTGGCTTAGATCTCCTGAAATCCACCACCAACTTGCGTTCAGCTGCAGATGGTTGAGCCTGCACCATTGCACAAAGTCATCCACCAGGTTCCTGTACTTGTCCTCCTGTCCATCCCTGATACACCCCACAATTGCAGTGTCATCCAAAAACTTCTGCATGTGGCATGACTCAGAGTTGTAGCTGAAGTCAGAAGTGTACAGGGTGAACAGGAACGGTGAAAGCACAGTCCGCTGAGGCGCTGCAGATCGCAGTCTCTGAGAAACAGTCCTTGACGAACTGTGGTCTCTCCGTCAGGTAGTCTGTTATCCAGGATACCAGGTGAGCATCAACCCCCATCTGCACAAGCTTGTCTCTCAATCTGACAGGCTGAATGGTGTTAAAGGCACTAGAGAAATCAAAGAACATAATTCTCACAGCACTTTTTCCCTTGTCCAGATGAGATTGCAAACTGGAGCCGGTTGAGTGAGTGGCTGACTTGGGGTCTGAGGATGTGAGGTAGCAGTCGCTCCATCGTCTTCATCATGTGTGATGTTAGAGCGACTGGCCTAAAGTCATTTGGCTCACTGGGATGTGGCTTCTTAGGAACAGGGATGAGACATAATGTCTTCCAAAGTGTTGTTACCTTCCCCAGTCAGTCAGGTTGAAGACATGCTGCAGAGGCTCCCCCAGTTCCACAGCACAGGCTTTGAGCAGTCTGGGACACACTCGGTCTGGGCCGGCTGCTTTCGTTGGGCGAAGTCTACTTAGCTCTCCTCTGACCTGTAATGCCGTGATGATGGGAGGTAGGGGGGGTCCCTTTGTGTATTGGGGGGAGGGGTGCATCTGTGAATAGTGGCTGTAGGCTGGAGTGCAAAAAAAAAAAAAAAAAGTTTGCAAAGGAAAAAAACTTATAAAAGACTAAAAAGACACATAACAGACAGAGCTACTGAAAAAGGCTGCCACTCTTGTCGGCGCATGCGCACATAATCACATTTTTATAGTGCTTAAACCTGATTGGTGTGTCTGCAATTAAGCACCAGTGTGTGTGCACACCTGGTGGCTGTGTTTAACCGATCGGTTCATGGGTGTGTTCATTTGAAAGCCTTTGCTTTGAAATTGCAAGGAAATGACATCATGATACATTTCTGTGTCAAATGCATACAAGTGTGTTTAGGGTTTTGCAAATCACTGTGTGTAATGTTTAGCAAAAAGTGTGAAGCTGACAATGTGGTTAAAGTTGTGCAAATCTAGGCCGGTGTTTTGCTCCTTGAGTGTAAGGTTTTGCTAATTGTGGGAACATTTTAATTTTAGTGTGTAAGCAATTGAAAAAATATGTTTTTATACTACGTCATCTTACAGCGCTGTGGTCGAGCCGCCGCCCTGCCCGGTGCGTTCCATACAGACGATAAAGGGTCATTTGTGCGTCCGTATCTGACGCTGAGAAAAACTGACCAAGCGTCAGTATTTGAAGTGTTGGGAGTGACAACGGCTTGAAGGAGATACTTGATAAATTATTTTTCTTTTATATAACCTACATGGCTGTTTATGTAACATGCAAGACAACCAACCATTGGAAACTCTCGCTCCCTGTTTGGAGACAGTGGATGGGTCTTTGAACATCTCATTGGGTACACAGGGTTTGGTATTCAGTGACTGGGATGACTCACTGTGAGCTGGACTATTTCAGTGCGTGACCTGCTCAGACCTGCTCAGAACAAATTATTTTCATCTCTTTAACGGCTGACGCAGCCTTCATGTGTACCAGCTCTTTTCATGGACGATTAGCTGTAGAGCTATCTGTGGTTTCAATCATAGACATCTGAAAATACAACAGTTGGTACAAATCTGCAACTGAAAATAAACTTTCATGCAAAGATGGACATGTGTCGCACAAAATCTGGGTGTCTAGTAAGATGCAATTGTGAATGAAGCTGCTCCACTGCAAATGCCAACATCTGGGTACATTCTATCTTGTTTTGCTTAATCTACATGTAGAAAGGGTGATTCAGTTTTCAGATTAAGTTACAGTAAGAAGGACCATGAAAGGTGTTTTGGAGTCAGAGCTGACTGGAGAAAAAGATAAGTCATAATATGACTAAATATGATCGTCAAAGACCTCTTTTTTCTGTGATTGAGACATGACGAGATGGCACCAACGTTACTAAAAACTGACGATATCATACAAATCTAAAATACAAATCTTTATGTTCGTGGACATAAAAAGTGGACAATCCTGTTTTGAACGGCTGCATGTAAACTGGAATGTTAGTGGAATATTCGCTGTCATTGGCCATGGAAACAGCTTAGTCAGAATATTGTCTTTTTCAGAATAAGGGCATAAACCGAAATAATATGTGCATGTAAACATAGTCGGAGAAACAGTGTGTATTGATCAACCATCAGGATGCATAAATTAGGGGTTGATTACATCTTCTGAGATCATGGTAATCATCCCATCAAGTCCAATAAGACCCTTCATTCATCACAGTGTGTGTGTGTGTGTGTGTGTGTGTGTGTGTGCGTATCTGTGTGTGTGTGTGTCCATGCGTCTGTGTGTCTGTGTGTGTGTGTGTGCGTGTTTGTGTGTGTGTGTGTGTGTGTGTGTGTCTGTGCATGTGTGTGTGTCTGTGTCTGTGCATGTGTGTGTGTGTGTCTGTGTGTGTCTTTGCGTGTATGTTTGTGTGTGTCTGTGCGTGCGTACGTGCGTGTGTGTGTGTGTGTGTGTGTCTGTGCGTGTGTGCATATGTCTGTGTGTGTGTGTGTGCGTGTTTGTGTGTGCCTGTTTGTGTGTGTGTGTGTGTGTGTGTCTGTGCATGCGTGTGTGTCTGTGTCTGTGCATGCGTGTGTGTGTGTCTGTGTGTGTCTTTGCGTGTATGTTTGTGTGTGTCTGTGCGTGCGTACGTGCGTGTGTGTGTGTGTGTCTGTGCGTGCATTTGTGCATACGTGTGTGTGTGTGTGTGCGCGCGCGATCTCTTTACCAGACAACGACCTTCACAGGTCCTTGGTCGCGTCTCCATGACAGCAGGCAGAAAAAACGTTCCCATGACAACCTTTAAATCAGCCCACAGCGTCTGGTCTCACAGTCGATAAGTCACATTATCTCCTCTTTATCCACATTGTCAATGACTCACAAGTCACTGCTGATGACAAATGTCAACGTGTGTCGGCATCGACTCCGGGAGAGGGGGGGGGTGGAGACATGCAGGAAATCGTCACAGGTCGGACTTGAACCCTGGACCTCTGTGTCGAGGCACAAACCTCTAAATATATGTGCGCCTGCTCTACCCACTGAGCCAACCCGGCCACACCCTAACACTCTTTAACGCAACATAATAATGTAGCGCGTCTATATTGTGTCTATATTTAATGTGTATTTGTGTTATTGTGACGTGTGTGGGATTAATAAAGTCTATCTTATCTTCTAACAACCAGCTGGCGCCGTCATCATCATCATCATCATCAAGGTTTCTTTTGTGATCAAATGTTAAAAAGAAAACACACACAAGTGTAATTGATCGAGGTTACATCACAATACAAATACATAAATAAATAGATAAATAAATGGTATAAAAACCTTCTCCCAGGACCTACAGGCTCCACAGCGCTGTGGAGGAAGGTCTGGCTAGTTAACAGCATTGCGGGATGGGAGAAAAACATGCTCTGGTTTATTGGCATTTCTTTAAACCAATCACAATCGTCGTGGGCGGGGCTAAGCTCCGGATGGAGCCACGGTGCCTCTGCTAAATAGTCTCAGGAAGGAGCTTGTTTTGGTGGAACATGTGTACGTTCAAACGTTGTTTTAGTCGTGCAACAGAAAACTCAGATTGGACAGATAGTCTAGCTAGCTGTCTGGATTTACCCTGCAGAGATCTGAGGAGCAGGTAACCCTAATCCTCACAAATCCACCAGAGGTTAGAACGCCAACACAGAGACAGAGGACGGGGACGGACATCCGGCTGAAAAGAAGGACACGAGGATATAGACTACCTTAGACCCAATGTGCGATTTTCCAGGGGGGATGTGCAGGATCTCCCCCTTTCTGGTCTACGTATCCCTGCCTCTGCTGAATTATTTTTTTATCCCCAAAAAGTGATCAATGCTACTTCACCAATAGACCATATATTATATACCTAAATATAAGTAAGTATTATTTATATTACATTATATATAAGTATTTTAAACTAAGTAAAGCGCTCAGAGATGTCGCTGTTATGCTTAGGATTGTGGGTAGTGTAATACTTCTCTATGACACGAAGCAAATAAAACATGCAGATTTCTGGCTCCTATAGGAGCAGAAACCTTCGTTTCACAATCTGGTAGCTGGTGGTCCGTCTACCTCGGCTGGTTTAGACATTATATGGCTAATAATCTACATCCTTATGGAGAAAATAAACGGGATTTTCAAGTCTGGAACCACACCGTACTGTTGAGCTCTGTTGGTTTTGTGTATTAGCGACGTACTTAATCTAGCTTTCCCAGGATTCGTTTGGATTTTAAATTGCAGAGAAGTGCACAGAAATTGTGAAAACCCCTCTACGGTGACAAAATGTGCTCAGAGTCAAGTCCCTGTAGTCAATGTCAGGCATTTGAGAGGACAGAAACAGAAGAAACAACACTTTTTTGAGTGGAGGGGGGACTTTAAAGGTCCCATGGCATGAAAATGTCACGTTATGAGGTTTTTTAACATTAATATGAGCTCCCCCAGCCTGCCTATGGTCCCCCAGTGGCTAGAAATGGTGATAGGTGTAAACCGAGCCCTGGGTATCCTGCTCTGCCTTTGAGAAAATGAAAGCTCAGATGGGCCAATCAGGAATCTTCCCTTTATGATGTCATAAGGGGGAAAGGTTACCTCCCCTTTCTCTGCTTTGCCCGCCCAGAGAATTTGGCCCCCCATGAGAGAGAGAGAGAGACATCATGGCTTGAAAACAAGCGAAGCATGGCAGTTGGTCAAGGCCCCCCCCCACCCTCCACCTTGCCCCCCCTCTCTCCTCCTCAATAGCATTTAAAGCTACAGACACCAAAATGGCCCATCCTAAGGAAAGCTCATTGTGGGACTGGCTCTAGTGGCTGTAATTCTGCACCAAGGCTGAATTTAGGGAAAGAGACTTCAGATACAGTATTAGGGGACCACTAAGGCCTATATAAAAGAGACTTCAGATACAGTATTAGGGGACCACTAAGGTCTATATAAAAGAGACTTCAGATACAGTATTAGGGGACCACTAAGGTCTATATAAAAAAGACTTCAGATACAGTATTAGGGGACCACTAAGATCTATATAAAAGCATCCAAAAAGCAGCATGTCATAGGACCTTTAAGGCT
>NC_135855.1:40455567-40460567 GCF_031162955.1 Sander vitreus | reverse complement strand
TGAAAAGTTCTTCTTTAACTTCACGTGACAAACAGAACAGAACAAACGGAGCTACGTCTCGTTCTGCATCATTTGCGTAGCCGGAAGTGAAGTTACATCTGATTTTAACACAAACCACAATCTTTTTTAAACATACCTGTAACCAAACTGCGACTACGACGTGTTTAATGCTCCTGTGGGTTGTATTAGAGGGTAGGAACAAACGACCCATATCGTTGTATGGTTTTGGAGGACTTGTTGCACTCACACTTATATTTTAGGTTTCTACTAAAACATGTTTACATGCTTAAATGTAAAAAAAACCCACTATTTTGCTCATACTCATCTGAATATACCTGTATTCACTCTGTCTGAAACGCCCTGTTTTTAGCACTGAAAAAAAAAGTCTGCTCTGAATGGTCAGCGTTTCCGAGTCCCCAGCATTTGCGCCCTTAGAGTCTCTGCACCGTCATTGCAGCCGGGGTAATGACTGCAACGGCACTGTAGCAGCACTTCCTCCCTATATACAGTATAGTTGTGACATCACAACCGTGCGGAAGTTCTGACAGCTCGTTTAAAGGCACAGTTTTTGGATACAGGCTAGGTGCATTTTTCTGTGGATTGAGCACTTTGATATTTTCACAGTATTTATAAAGCACATTGATCTGCTTTATAATAAAAAAAGAAATCTTACTTTTTATATAATAACATAATATGAGACCTTTCAAAAAAAACATTTAGGCTTCACATACAACTGAATGATAACAAAGGAGGAGTTATTTTTATTATTATTATTATTATTAGCAGGCAGCAGTGCTCGGCGTTGTTGTTTCTATGGACCAGCTGCTGTCACCGAGACGTTGTGGACGTATGATTGGAGGGTGTATGGAACATGTGACTGTAAAATGACCTCCGGCCTCGACTAGCACAGGCTCCATAAGCTGAAGGTGTTATAATGTTCAACTTTAATGTGCCGTGATATAATTTGATTATTTGGGGGTTGATGCAGAACTTGGCAAACGGTTGCTTGAAGCTTTTAATCTATAAAAAAAAAGATACCATAAATGTGTGTGTGTGTGTGTGTGTGTGTGTGTGTGTGTGTGTCAAGGTTAATAGGGCTGCGTGGGGGGGGCAGAGGGAGAACGAGTTTTGGATGAGTCCCATTTGTAGCGCATCATTACTCTCTGGCTGCAGGCTCGGTCTTCAGACAAGCTGATCTATAAATACGACCGGTCCAGACTCGCTGCGCGAAGCCGCATTTAGAGAGAGCATGGCTGAGCAGCCCCAACCAACATGCAAACAAACAGCGAATAAATGCACAGACAAACAAACAGCACCGAGAAATAAATCGCAAAGAAATGAGGGCTGGGGTATTCTTGGCATCTCGACGCCTCGTCAGCCGCTTTGACTCAGCGAGCATCATCGTTTAAAGAGTGCTCAGTTGGATTTGTGTTTGTTTGTTACTGTAGAAATGTTGAATGAAGGGTTGTGTTGAATGTAAAAAGCTCAAAATGCACACAGAAACTTGAGACTGGAGGCCATTTGACATAGAAACAAATTAAAGGACCTAGGGGTTAATAACACGTGTACCACCTTCTTGGGAAAACAGACACGACCAGCCGAATGCCGTGCAACGTGAGCTGAACTGTCACTTGAAATCTCGCATGGTCCGTGGTTTCCCAATGGGTCGATAGGAATTACGTTTGTGAAATGTCATTACATTATTAAAATATATTCACGGCGTTCGTCGTTCGACTGGTTGGACTGTTTTCTCAAGATGGCGCCTGCCTGTATACGTAAACGGTACTGTCTTTATAATCTTATTAATAAACTGTCTGTACACTTACATATTTCTCAATGCTTCGGTTTACATGTAGGGACCCTCATTATGCTGCCGTGGAAGTGAGGTGCTATTTTGAGCCTTGTTAGTGGTGTAGAAATAGAGATTTCTTTTGACTTTAGTCTCTGCCCCGACTACTAGCGTTATAAGCTAATTAGCGGTTTGCGCTAAAACTGGTCACATTAGATTAGCATGAAAACAAATCCCAGAGAACGGTCGACTTGGTAATCATGTGTTATTAACCCCTAGGTTCACGTTGCGCCGGATTTCTCCTTCGAAGTCTAAATCACATTAACACCATACACACACTTGTGTCAAAACAGCAAAAACCCTTTTGTTTTCCAATGGCAAAGCAGGCGTCAGCATTTGTGGCCCAAGAACACATGCAGACCTCAATGAGCCACAAGTCCTTGCGTCACAAACACAATAAAAGCAC
Source organism: Sander vitreus (assembly GCF_031162955.1). Taxonomy (NCBI): domain Eukaryota; kingdom Metazoa; phylum Chordata; class Actinopteri; order Perciformes; family Percidae; genus Sander; species Sander vitreus. The sequence goes on along the minus strand of NC_135855.1, from coordinate 40,458,312 downwards.
AGCTGCATCGACTGGCTCCTCAGGCGAGAATTCAAGTGACAAAAGTGGTTAAAACCACCAAGTGGACAAAAACGGGTTCCATCTTGAAGTGCAGTATGTTGTCTTCATAATACACTTAACCATGGAGTCTGTCTCCCCCGTCCATCCCCCGAAAAAAACGGCCACATAAGTTGTTTGATCAAGCAGCAATAACGACTCATATTTACGTTTATAGTGGCGGCGCCCTCTAGTGGCCGAGGAGTTCTGACTAGGGCTGCACGATATGATATGAGGAAAATACGCGATAACATTGTTGAATATCGCAGGACTTTCACCCAGTAGACAGGGGTTCATGTCCCGTTTGTAAATACAACTAAACTGTGAGGTTTTTATTCTAAACTTTACGGAACAAACAGAGCTACGTCACGTTGTGCGTCACGTGCGTAAGCTGTAATGAAGTAATGTCTGATTTTAAACCCAAACCACAATCTTTTTCTAAACCTAACTAAGTAGTTTTGGTGTCTAAACCTAATCAAACTGCGACTGTTTCACAACATTGACCACGTGTTTAAAATCGGGACCGTTACGTTCTCTTCTTTAGATATGAGGACAGAAAAAGCTCCTGTGGTTCGTATTACAGGGGGAGGGAACAAACAGCCGACTTGTTGTAGTCTCGTAGTCTAGAAATCTAGACGCACCCTACCGGCAGCAAATGTATTTTGCAGCCAGGGTCGTCCAGCAACTCTCTGTTGGCTTGCGAGCTGGAAAAACCAAACTCTGGCTGGGCCAATGACATTGTGTATAGAGTCGGTGGGCGGGGCTTATGGATGCTGCTGCTGTGAACAGCGGTCTTTGGAATCGGCTTTGGCCACGACTCTGTAAGACTTCAGCTTTTCTTTGAGATAAGAACAAAGAACGGCACTGAAGTCATTCTTAAAAAAGGAAGATGTGTTCTGAGTTTAAAGTGTAATCTATCAGCTAGCGTTGCTCTGATTGGTTGTAGCGCTATCCTATTGCGTGCAGAGGGAATCTGAAAGACAACCGTTTATCCCGCCCCTCAGATTGAGCCCAGCCAATGGTGAGTTCCCAGACCCAACATCTGGATGTGGGTCTGGCTTGTCAGGCTAGCAGTCTCCCGTATCCTGAAATGAACCATAAAAAGTAAAGAGTTGGGTAGAAATCAGCAGCTGTTCTAAGAGGAGCTGAAGGCATCGGAGATCTCGCTGTCTGACCTCAGTAGGAGTCGGAGCAGAGTAACAGCAGCTCCTGCAGACAGACGTGGATGTCTCTCCGGGCGTCAGTAAGGCCACAAAAGCACAACTCTGTGTGACAACAACACAGGATCTGTACAGCGCAACGGCAAGAAACCCACAGACATCCAGAACACAAAATGTTTCAACAACTTGTTTCAGAAAACTTCACCCGCAGTGCTGTCCAATATAATCCACTCGTCACTGGCCAGTAAATATGTGTAAGCAGACAAACAGGGTTATTTATTATTATTGAAAAAAAAATGATGAAGATGAAGATGGTCCTAAAAAAATTGGTCCTAAAAATAGCTAGTAGTCACTGCAAACACTTACCCAGGTTCGATTCCCAGTCCAAGCTGGCCCTTTTCATGACGTTTTTTCGACATACTATATATATATATATATATATATATTAGGGCTGTCAAAATAACGCGTTAATTTCGATTAATTAATCTGAGAAAAAAATAACGCATTAAAAAAAATAAGGCAGATTAATCCATTCCATATTGAGGTTTGACCCGGAGCCGTTCTAGCCCCATTGGACTGTAAAATGAAGGAGGGAGACGAGAATGTTCTGCCTGGATCATTGATTGGAACATTTACTTATAAAAATCTTCTTCCTGCCAACCCTGGCTACTGAAATCTGGTGCCACTGATATGTCTGCTCTTCTCTCTGATGCTCTGAAACACAAACCCCGCTGCACATGACGCTAGTTAACACTATACTCGACAGCAGCTAACGTTAGCCTACCGTTAGCTAGTTAACACTATACTCGACAGCAGCTAACGTTAGCCTACCGTTAGCTAGTTAACACTATACTCGACAGCAGCTAACGTTAGCCTACCGTTAGCTAGTTAACACTATACTCGACAGCAGCTAACATTAGGCTACCGCTAGATAGTTAACACTATACTCGACAGCAGCTAACGTTAGCCTACTGCTAGCTAGCAGCTGGATTAAACACGGTTAAAATGCTGACAGCTAACGCTAAATGGTGTAAAGTGTGACTGTGTTTTACTGTAGAGGATTCAACACCAGGATGTAACAATCTGCAGCTGTAACGTCCTGTAAGCGCAGACATATCAGTCAATTAACGCGTTATTTTGACAGCCCTAGTAGGAACACAATACCTAATTTGGAAAATGTCCTAGAAATGTGGGAACATAGGGCTGTGGGACCATTGGGCTGTGGGAACATTGGGCTGTGGGACCATTGGGCTGTGGGACCATTGGGCTGTGGGAACATTGGGCTGTGGGACCATTGGGCTGTGGGACCATTGGGCTGTGGGAACATTGGGCTGTGGGAACATTGGGCTGTGGGACCATTGGGCTGTGGGAACATTGGGCTGTGGGAACATAGGGCTGTGGGAACATAGGGCTGTGGGACCATTGGGCTGTGGGACCACTGGGCTGTGGGAACATTGGGCTGTGGGAACATAGGGCTGTGGGAACATAGGGCTGTGGGACCATTGGGCTGTGGGAACATTGGGCTGTGGGAACATAGGGCTGTGGGAAC
>NC_135855.1:40390567-40453067 GCF_031162955.1 Sander vitreus | reverse complement strand
CTACTACAGACCAATGTGGTACGAGTATATATAATATATATATATTTATTTACTGTATTTAACCTTTATTTACAGTATCCAGGTAAGTCGTATACATATATAATGTATATATCTATATATCTAAAGTATATACTTGCACAATCATTGGTTAAAAAAACTAATATATTGTGAAATACCATTGAAACGTTACTTTAGATCAGCCACACACAAGCTACCCGTAGTTTCACTGGGTCATCGTTCATACAATCATTATATATTGTAGTACAAAATAGGTGCTACATGTGTCATTATGGTACTACATATAAATATATCCCTGTAAAAGTACTGCAGTAGTAGAGAGACTACTACAGACCAATGTGGTACGAGTATATATAATATATATATATATATATATATATATTTATTTACTGTATTTAACCTTTATTTACAGTATCCAGGTAAGTCGTATACATATATAATGTATATATCTAATATATCTAATATATATAATGTATATATCTATATATCTAAAGTATATACTTGCACAATCATTGGTTAAAAAAACTAATATATTGTGAAATACCATTGAAACGTTACTTTAGATCAGCCACACACAAGCTACCCGTAGTTTCACTGGGTCATCGTTCATACAATCATTATATATTGTAGTACAAAGTAGGTGATACATGTTTCATTATGGTACTACATGTAAATACATCCTTGTAAAAGTACTGCAGTAGTACTGTAGAGAGAATACTACAGACCAATGTGGAATCATTGAACAAAATCTGAAATGTATTGATGAAAAACAATACATTACGATCACAACATAGGTTTATTTGAATCAAAGCAAAATAATTAGCTACGAAATAGAAAAGAAAAGACAGTAGTACTGTAAAACATCAAATGCAGTGTTCCTCAACTTGCTTGTACTTTACAGTGAAAAGTAAAACAAAGGAGTGATTACTGCACTTCTACATTTTCATCAACTTTGTCTTGTGGATTTGGCCGCAGGTTCTCATCTACATTGCAATTAGCCAAACATCTTGGAAAAAACCTTTGGGCATGGCGAACAATGTGGTACAACTATACAGTATATACTGTAATATATATATACAGTACTTTAAAGTATATATAAAGTATATATCTCAATCATCAGTAACGAGTTGGCAGAACTGGACAAGCAGTTCCAAGGGCCTGCATCCATACAGTGCAGTACTGTCAATACTGTAAATAGTCTGAAAAGATGGTACATGGGACCATAGAAACAGTGTCTGATAAACAGTAGTACATTACAGTAAAGGTAGTACATGGGACCATAGAAACAGTGTCTGATAAACAGTAGTACATTACAGTAAAGGTGGTACATGGGACCATAGAAACAGTGTCTGATAAACAGTAGTACATTACAGTAAAGGTGGTACATGGGACCATAGAAACAGTGTCTGATAAACAGTAGTACATTACAGTAAAGGTAGTACATGGGACCATAGAAACAGTGTCTGATAAACAGTAGTACATTACAGTAAAGGTAGTACATGGGACCATAGAAACAGTGTCTGATAAACAGTAGTACATTACAGTAAAGGTAGTACATGGGACCATAGAAACAGTGTCTGATAAACAGTAGTACATTACAGTAAAGGTAGTACATGGGACCATAGAAACAGTGTCTGATAAACAGTAGTACATTACAGTAAAGTTGGTACATGGGACCATAGAAGCAGTGTCTGGTAAACGGTAGTACATTACAGTAAAGGTAGTACATGGGACCATAGAAACAGTGTCTGGTAAACAGTAGTACATTACAGTAAAGAATGATGATGAAATATTACATCCATAAATACTGTATTCTGATTGGTTCATGCTCCACACTAATTGGTGACAATGAATCTCGTTATCTTGAAACTTTCATGATCTAAACATGGAATATTGTTTGTCTGTTTCCATACGACTATGCATTAAGAGTACTGCAACAATTACTCATTTTGAGCAGTTGTATCGATTGATAGTTAGATGACTGTAATGAAATAAATAGACAATCATCTGAACTGAAATAGTAGTACTTTGATGTTACGTTGTGTCATATTGAACAGGTGATCTTTGTTAAATGAACACATCTTAGGTTTTCGAAAAAATGTGCATTTTGATCATTGGTTGTGAGTTTTGAGAGTTTTGAAATTAGTGCCAAAGTGATTGTAAAAAACTGTAAGTGAATACATGTTTCCTTCAGGAATTTGCTGACATTTAAATGTAATCCTGTGCAGGATGACCCTGACTCTGACATTGTAAAACCTACTGTACAGTTCAAGTTTTTTGAGAAAATTAAAGGGAAAAGCAGCTCGAGTTACATTATAACGCTGAGGATTTCCTCATTTTGAACTGGGAAGGAAGGAAATGTTGCAATGGGTTGCAGCAGCCGTGGAAGTGCAGAGGATGCACAAACAAATACACCAAATGGTGGAGAAGAATCTGCAATGTAAGTTAGATGCACCCGAAAGAAAGGATTTTGAGCCTTGAATTTATGTTTTCCGTAAATGGACTGTGCTTTTCTAGTGTTAACGACCACTCAAGGTGCTTTAACATAATACAGGAGCCATTCACACTCCGATGGCGCAACATCGGGAGCAACTTGGGGTTCAGTGTTGTTCAGTTCTTGCCCAAGGACACTTTGACATGGGACTGCAGAGCCAGGGATTGAACCACCAACCTTCCGATTGGCAGGTGCATTGGCGACCGCTCTCCCACTGAGCCACAGCCACTCATAGTAGGTCATTGTTATTTTTTAACTTTTTCATAAACTAAAAAAACATACCTATTAAATGTTACAGCAGCCCAAAGTGAAGTCGGAAAAACACATATTTTGGTTGTCCAACAATCTAAAGTAACAATGTTAGATACATTTTCTGTTAATTGGGTCACGGTACAATTGTTTTCCCATTGGTCGCCAGCAGGGCTATAACCCTCATGTTGTCTTAGGGTCAAATTTGACATGTTTTCAAAGTTTCTATATCAGAAATATGGGTTTCTTTAATTGAATTTTGGGTATTTTATTTCAATTTATAGAATCTCTTTTCTTCGTAGACCACAGATGTGATTGTGTGCTGCCATTAAGAATAATAAAATGATTTCAAAACAGAATCCTGACTAAACGTTGACATCTGTTGAAGTATGCGATATCCATCAACAAATGTTTCTCTGATTGTAACCATTAGTTTAAATTATTCACACTGTCTGCTTTTTTAACTCCAAAATGAAGTAAAATACCATGTACATTACATGCATATGCATAACGTGACCATTAATCAGGAAAACCAAAAATAAGTGTAAAACTAGTAGTAATAAGTTAGTATAGTTAGTTATAGCTAAGAAGGTGTAACACAGAATTGGGTTATAATACTTATTGCTTATTATTTATTACAGAAATTTCTAAAATACAAATGTATTGGTTTCTCTTTAACTACCTGATTTTAATTACCCCAAAATAACACGGATGATTCCATACAGAACGGGCTTTGCAAGTATAAGAAAAGATCAGATCTCTACTTTCATTGAATTTTGGGTGTTTTATTCAATGTTTCGAAACGGTATCCTCACTGAACGTTGACATATACCAGTCTGTGATTATCCTTCCTTATATCCTAATATTAGTCTAAATAATTCATAATTTCTGCTTTTTCTTTTTAAAAAATCAAGAATTACGTAATTTCCTATAAATGTTTATTGACCATGAATTCCAAAAAAATGTGTAAAACTAGTGGAAATAAGGCTGTTAGTGGTGTGTATACATGGTAGTGAAAAGATGCGTTAAATGTAAAAAAAAAAAAAAGCACCAAAACATTGAAAAAAAGCTCCAAAAGTGACAAAAACGTCAGAAAAAGTGTTGCTTTTCAGTTTTGACCGGGGAGGACCCGCGAGCGTCGAATGGAAGACAATACACGGGTTAAACTGACACCTGCCAACCCGCCAAACGGCGGTAAAAATGATCTTTGGCTGGTACAACATTGTATAAGTTACGAGCCGATTTGGCCACTGACTGTCAGGAATGAAATAAAGCGTCTGTTTTTAATCGGCCGGCTGCAGAAACGATCCGACAAGTCAGTGTTTACAGATTGGTGTGTTTTCCTGCAAGACATTTGGGCGGTATGGTGTGTGTTTGGCCTGGAAATGTACGGAAGTGCGCGAACCAAACCAGAGGAGCTAAAATGAAGTAGGAAAAAAACTGTAGTATTAGTAAAGCAAAGTAGATGTTTATATTTTAATGTATATCTGCCAACCATCAACCCAAACACATGGTTTTAAAGAAACATGGATGCTTAAATGTATTCAGCGGCACTCATAATCTGTTTTATTTTCCCTGGAAAAGTGGCTGGTGGAAAATCTGATTGGCTGGTGATTAAAGAAGTTGATTCAAAGTGCTCATATTATGCTTTTTGTCTTTTCCCCTTTCCTTTATTGTGTTATATATCTTTTTTTGTGCATGTTATATGTTTACAAAGTGAAAAAGCCCAAAGTCCCCCCCAAAGGGACTTACCATCTCCAACAGAAAACACTGTTCACAAACTGCTCCAAACAGCTCTATTGTAGTCCAGCCTTTACTTCAGAGACAAACGTGGTCACTTTGGAACACACGTTATAATGCTCGCCTAGCTGCTAGCATGGCACGCCCTCATACTCTGCTTCTGACTGGCTAGTAGTCCTTACCTAGGTACTGTCAGGGCACGCCCTCATACTCTGCTTCTGACTGGCTAGTAGTCCTTACCTAGCTACTGCGGATGTGCGACTCCCAACAAAGATGTTACAGAAGTGAGACGTCTCACTCTGTAGCTAAAACAGGGAGCTCAACACACAGGGTGAAAAGAAGAGCTGCTGCAATGTGCAGTGCAACAAAATATGGTGTTTTTTGAACATGATACCATGTAAACCTATTCTGATACAACCTCTAAATACAATTATGAACCTGAAAATGAGCATAAAATGGGCACTTTAAAGCCCTGGTCGAGTTGATGCAGGTAAGAGCGGAGAATGTGGAGAAAGCGCGTGTTTCTGTGTGTCGTGAGATTAAACGGTCAAATCCCCCGTTTTTACCCAACAAGTTGTGTTAATGTTTTTCTCTGCATCCTAAATGTCTACAAATGAGCTATCAACGGAGTGTAAAATAAAACGTAAAAATGATATCACAGAGTGTGGTTATGCCGTGACAACTGATGAATCGATTTATGTAGTAATCTCCTCAGCGATACCCTTCGGACAAAACTAACGTTAAAGTTTGAAACAGGGAATAAACTAAAACACATTTTCACATGTATAGATGTTTTTGCTCTCTGTCACTGAATGCAGCTGCACATCAGTGGCCCAAATTTCATTAAATCTTTAGCACCTGCTGTCTGGTGGCTGTTTGTTTTCTGGGAAAAAGTCCAAGGTAAGGAAGCAGATTCATCACTTAGAGGAAGACGAACTGCTGGAGCGGAAAGAGACCAAGTCGAGCCAAAACCGGAGTGAAACATCGCTGCGACCGTTCCAAGATGAAAAAACTTCAAGGTGAGAAGGGATAGTGAGGAGCTGTCAACATCTGGCTGGGCTTTGCTGTCGTATGTTGTATATTTTATATTAAGGCCTGGCTCACAGTCAGTGTTCCAGTTCATCCCAAAAGTGGAGACAAATCAAGTTTTTGCCACACCAAAAAGGGAAAGAAAAATGCATTGTCAGCCTGCAATGAGTCTTGATGAGCGTCAACACAGACGGCAAAACATTCAATTCAATTTAGAGTCAAAACATAACATAACAGAAGTTATCTCAGGACACTTTACAGACAGAGTAGGTCTAGACCACACTCTATAATTAACAAAGACCCAACAATTCCCTCAAGAGAGAGTTTGCACAAAGCGGTGAGAAAAATTATTGTTTTTATAGGCAGAAACCTCTGACAGAACCTACTATCTACCTATTAAAACATTAAATGTTTATTACCAAAGTGTCTATCCGTCTTCACTTGAAAGTGTGTACGTGAATGTGCTCTGATTAAACAAATATAACAAATATAGTTTAATAAGTTGGGTCCAACCTCTCAGACTCAATCACACCATCTTAAATTCAGCCCGTCATCACGCAGAAAACGGCCGCATGGATCGTCTGTGCAAGCACCTCATAACAACCCACAATTCAATTCTTGATAGAGAGTAACTGAAGAGGGGGAGCACCCAGCGGCGTTAGAACAAAGCAGAGAATCGGAGTAATAAAAGCGAAATAAATAAAAGTGCTTTCAACCCTGAAGGTTCAAACTCCAGATGGCAAGAAGTAAGTGCAAGTACATTAGCTTTAAATAAGTCAAACTACAAAGTGCCATATGAAAGTGCAGTTTCAAGAAATATATATATATATACAGTATATATATTATTTTTTATTTTTTTTATATAGGTGCATTCTGGGCGTGCTGGTCTTACAGGGAGGTGTGTTCAGGTACATTCTGGGCGTGCTGGTCTTACAGGGAGGTGTGTTCAGGTGCATTCTGGGCGTGCTGGTCTTACAGGGAGGTGTGTTCAGGTACATTCTGGGCGTATTGCTATCTTGAGGCAGTGGGAAGTGATGGCACCATTGACCAACAAAAACCTGGTCTGAAGTCAATAACGCAGCATTTCATTGTTATTTTAACAGAGCATTAGTAAAATGCTACTAGACTCATGCACAGCACGTGCACACTATGCTTGTTACACACACAGGGACGCACAGCAGCACACACACATGCAGAAGATTACAAATACAAACATTACGGTGCAAATCCTCCATCATAACAGCAATGCTCCAAGGTCCAAACGCGCCTGGCTTTTAAAGGGAATGGGAGATGATCTCTGATTGGTTGATTGCATGTTACGCCCAAAACACACCTCTGATTAATGAAGACACTAAGAACAACCCTTTTGAACCATGACCCCGGCACACGGACCCTTTTTTCCGCCGTCAAACTAGCAAAAGTTGATTTGTACACGCCCTAAACACACCTGCACCAGGCGCTTCACGCCGTGAGCTTAGATCGTTAAAATAGGGCCCTCAGAGAGAGACAGCATATGCTACGCTTTCTGCAGCAAGAAGAATTAACTGTGTAGCTGTTGTGGTTTTTAGTTTAGATTGGTTTAAAAAGGATCATGTGTACAACAATCTCCCGCTCCAATCTCTAAGGGTTAAGTTCACTTCCTGGAAAAGTCTCCACTATGTAATCGCCGTTTCCTGTTTCTGACACTTTGCCCTCCTCTTGATGCGTTTCCTTTCAGGTCACTGCTTCAAATCATGACAATGGAGCCGTGCTTTGTACTAATGGCAAATCATTTAGTTTTAACCCTGAGGACAAATGCACTTCATCATATTTTCACCTGACAGAGCTCTTAAATTGATTTTTGCTTTGCCTCTGACATTGATGTTATCAGCGTCTATTTAAAGTCCATTCAGTAACGATGAACACAGGAGATGAAGGCATCTGTAACATGACAGAGCCATTCTTCTCCCACGCTCCCATTTAGATCCTCCAAATGAGAACTCTCTCTCAACAATAGGATCTATTCTTCATGACGGAGACAGAAAACTGATAGAATAATTAAATAACAGAGCCAAGGCTCTTTGACAGCAATGAAGCACGGCGCTATCTTTAGTCCTGAAGGCCTTGATTAAAAATAGAGAGGTGCCACTCAACGGTAACAATGAAAAACACGGGACCCGCCTCAAACACAATAGAAGTAGAAGAGAATAGAAAGGGGGGATAGAGAAAGAGAGAGCGGGAGGGGAGTGAATAGATGGAGGTGGATGCAGATCAATTGATGAATTTGGTGCCATGAACTGTGTCCTTCATTGTCTGAACTGCAATGAAATGTGCCTCCGACACAAATGGAATCCATTTTCCAGCCCGACAATGATTGTCTCTCATTACTTTATTATTACACTGATGTGTTTTTTATTTTTTATTTTTTATTCACCATTCTGCCTCAGTGCGATTTGATTTCTCCTTTCCGACGGTCTGGCCCACGGACTCCTTCATGCTAAATGAATCCCACATTCTGAAGAGAGGCTAGAGTTAATTATTTTGTCCAACCCGTGCCGACCGGCTAAACAAAATAATCAGCTCATAGTCTGGGCGCAGAATTGAAATTTCAAACAGGTGAGAGTGTTTTGTTTTGTTCAGGCCTAATATTAAATATCAACCTCTCAGAACATAGTTTGTCATTACGTTTCTGTTTATCAGAGTTTGAGACGGACTGATTGACACATGACATCATTAACAGACAGCAAGATGGCTTGATAACACAAGGTGGAGGTAAAATGAACCACAATGCAAAACAGTCACTCAAACAGTCAACATTTTATTTATAGTATCAAATCATAACAAGTTATCTCAGGACACTTTACAGATAGACTAGGTCTAGACCACACTCTATAATTTACAGAGACCCAACAATTCCAGTAATTCCCCCAAGAGCATGCATAAGTGCGTAAATGTGACAGTGGCGAGGAAAAACTCCGTTTTAGGAAGAAACCTGGGACAGACCCAGGCTCTTGGTAGGCGGTGTCTGACGGTGCCGGTTGGGGGTGTGATGGACAATGGCAAAAATAGTCACAATAACGATAATAGTTAATACAACACAGCTGACAGGTTAGACTCTCCCTGTTAATACAACACAGCTGACAGGTTAGCCTCTCCCTGTTAATATAACACAGCTGACAGGTTAGACTCTCTCTGTTAATACAACACAGCTGACAGGTTAGACTGTCTGTTAATATAACACAGCTGACAGGTTAGACTCTCTCTGTTAATACAACACAGCTGACAGGTTTGGCTCTCCCTGTTAATACAACACAGCTGACAGGTTAGACTCTCCCTGTTAATACAATACAGCTGACAGGTTAGACTCTCCCTGTTAATACAACACAGCTGACAGGTTTGGCTCTCTGTTAATACAACACAGCTGACAGGTTTGGCTCTCCCTGTTAATACAACACAGCTGACAGGTTAGACTCTCCCTGTTAATACAACACTGCTGACAGGTTAGACTCTCCCTGTTAATACAACACAGCTGACAGGTTAGACTCTCTGTTAGTACAACACCGCTGACAGGTTAGACTCTCCCTGTTAATACACGTGCTAGAAAGAGGTCTGCTAATGTTTTCAAGACCATGCTGAAATATTCACTCTGACATTCTGGTTCTGCTTCGATGCCGTCAGCGGGATCTCCGATCGTAATCAGTCCTTCACTGACCAATCAGCATTCATTAGCAGAATGCTAGCGTGTTATGGGCAACAACGACTCAACCTGTAAGAAATCAAAGGACATAAGTACTCATTCATTCAACTTTTGACCTATAATCCATGTTGAACTTGCAAAAACTACAATCAAATCTGAGATTTCTCAACGACAATCAGGCGAAAAGAGACAAATGTAGCCGTCTAGCTCCATAGAGTCCCATTAATTTAGCATCTAGCTCCATAGAGTCCCATTCATTTAGCATCTAGCTCTATAGAGTCCCATTCATTTAGCATCTAGCTCCATAGAGTCCCATTCATTTAGCCGTATAGCTCCATAGAGTCCCACTCATTTAGCATCTAGCTCCATAGAGTCCCATTCATTTAGCACTGGACCGCGATCACCCCCAGTGGAACTCTGGTGGAACTGCAACCAGATTCGGTACAATGGGGCTAAATAGGGAGTGAAATGGCTTTCCATAGACGGGCTTTGGTGCAACCAGTAACATAGCTCAAGCACGGCGTTCGTCGTTCGAATGGTTATGACTGTTTTCCCAAGATGGCGCCTGTCTGTATATGCGAACGGTACAGTCTTTCTAAACTATCTTTTTAATAATCTGTCTGTACACTTACAAAGTTCTCAATGCTTCAGTTTACATGTAGGGACCCTCATTATGCTGCCGTGGAAGTGTGGTGCTATTTTGAGCCTTGTTAGTGGTATAGAAATAGCGATGAAGTTTTTACTTTCGCGTGCCCCAACGACTAGCGCTAAAACTGGTCACATTCGATTAGCATGAAAACAAATCCCAGAGAACGGTCGACTTGTTACACATGTGTTATTAACCCCTAGGTTCATTTTGCGCCGGAATTGTCCTTTAACTTACTTTTCTCAGGCTCGTTGAGTCGGGGAGGAGGGGCCAACTTTGAATGCTGTGTGTTTAGAAACAGATAGCGATCCTCACTACATGAACGATTAATCCACATTAGGTGCTCTGGTGAGTATTTGTGGCAGCAGGGCAGTGTGTGTGTGTGTGTGTGTGTGTGTGTGTGTGTGTGTGTGTGTGTGTGTGTGTGTGTGTGTGTGTGTGTGTGTGATTGAGTCAGAATAAACTGCAGTGTGTGGCTCACTGATGTGGAGCTCTATGGCACAGAGAAGATCTATCAGGCTCTGATACACACAATAATTGTTAGGAGATACCGCGTTTTACAGTACATATTTATGCTCTAATCTTTGTGTATTGATTCAAGCTGCCGTTTCTAGTCGCCTGTGTTGCATTTCACAAACACAACACAAACAAACAGCGGCCGACGCTGCAAGGGAAGGTGCTCACAGCCTGACAGCACTATTACATCCCGGCTTCCTTCCTTCAGATAACAGGATTGTCTGTGATTACAGGGTAGAAAAGATGTCGTAATCTAGCAGGCATGGCTCAAATACAAGACAACAAGATAAGTCCTCCAATCCATTCAAGAGATGCCTTCTCTTCCTCGTCTCTGGTTCAATTAATTACTGAGTGTGTGTGTACGCCACAGGATCAGGACAAAATACCTAAAACAATGCATAAGAAATCATTTGTAACTTTAAAGAAGAACAAAAACACAACGGGGGAAAAAGCAAGACTGCAAGCAAGACAGTCTGAGACTTTACTGATTGTTTGCCTGGTTGCTAAGTAGTAAAAAGTGTTTGTATATTTCAAATATCGTCGCTGTTGGGCAAAAACCTTGTATGTCCAAAACATGGAGCGTCTCCTTAGAGAGAGGGTGAGAAGCTCAGTTATCCGTGAGGAGCTCGGAGTAGAGCCGCTGCTCCTTCACGTCGAAAGGAGCCAGTTGAGGTGGTTCGGGCATCTGGTAAGGATGCCCCCTGGGCGCCTCCCTAGGGAGGTGTTCAAGGCACGTCCAGCTGGGAGGAGGCCTCGGGGAAGACCCAGGACTAGGTGGAGGGACGTCCAGCTGGGAGGAGGCCTCGGGGAAGACCCAGGACTAGGTGGAGGAACGTCCAGCTGGGAGGAGGCCTTGGGGAAGACCCAGGACTAGGTGGAGGGATGTCCAGCTGGGAGGAGGCCTCGGGGAAGACCCAGGACTAGGTGGAGGGAACGTCCCAGCTGGGAGGAGGTCTCGGGGAAGACCCAGGACTAGGTGGAGGGATTATATCTCTAACCTGGCCTGGGAACGCCTTGGGATCCCCCAGTCGGAGCTGGTTAATGTGGCTCGGGAAAGGGAAGTTTGGGGTCCCCTGCTGGAGCTGCTACCCCCGCGACCCGATACCGGATAAGCGGACGAAGATGGATGGATGGATGGATGGACCTCAGACGAAGTCAGATGAAATCACTTGGTCACTGTTTAAATACCGTATTTGTAAAAGCCACAGACAGACGTAAAGGGTGTCCAACAGCATCGATTTATAAGAAAATGACTTACTGGTTATGGTATTATGGTTTCTACCCGTTAGCAAAGATATACCATTGGGAGCGTGCTTATGTTCCCACAGCCGTATGTTCCCACATTTCTATGATTATTTTCAAAAGTAGGCCCTATGTTCCCACATTTTCTTTTGTCATAAATCTGTATCAGATTTTATCCCCCTAACCCTAAACAATGTTGTGGGAGGATAGGGCTTAAATTGAAGGGAAATGTAGGAACACAAGACCTAATTTTTGAAAATGTCCTAGAAATGTGGGAACATAGGGCTGACCCCATACCATTTATATTGGAAAATAATTTGTATCTTTAATGAAGACGAACAAAAACACAACAATGGGAAAAAGACCAACACTAGCTGGGAGACTCTCTTTACTGAGCGTTAGCTTGCCTTGGTTGCTAATTGGTAAAACAGTTTCTATATTTTCAATTCAATTCAAGTACATTTTATTTATAGTATCAAATCACAACAAGAGTTATCTCGAGACACTTTACAGATAGAGTAGGTCTAGACCACACTCTGTAATTTACAAAGCCCCAACTATTACAATAATTCCCTCAAGAGCAAGCATTAGCGGTAGCTATTGCGACAGTGGCGAGGAAAAACTCCCTTTTAGGAAGAAACCTCAGACAGACCCAGACTCTTGGTAGGCGGTGTCTGACGATGCCGGTTGGGGGTGTGATGAACAATGGTAGTAATAGTCATAATAAAGATAGTGGAACAGTGACCACAATGGTAGTCGTAGTAGTTCATGTCATAGTAGGGCACAGCAGGGCGTTACGGGGTGTAGTGTGGCACAGCAGAGCATGGGTGGACGCAGCAGGACGTAGCAGGACGCAGCCGGACACTGAAGGGAATCGCAGAGCGTAGCTTGGTGTAGCAGGTCCATAGCGACAGCTGCACCCAAGACCCAGGTCTTGGTGCCACCCTATTCCAAGGCGATATTCTGGGTGAAGAAGAAACATAAGGACTCCGCTAGGTTAGTAACAAGCATTTCTGGGACTATGATGGACACAAAAGGAAACAAGTGAAACAAAGAAGAGAGAGCAGCTCATTGTGTCCTTGGAAGGAAGGAACTTCCCCAGCAATCTAGAGTTATAATAGCATAACTAAGAGAGGCAGGCTAAAGAGAGGTGCCGGATATGGCTTGAACTCTCCCCTGCCGGAACGGGCTGTACTCGCCTGCCTCCCTCTACTCTCACTATATTATTGTTTATATGATAGATAAATCTGATGACAATGAAGAGAAGCAGGTGGGCCGGGTTAGGAGGACGCTGCAACTCCTCATTCCCTAACTTGACGACTATGAAGAGAAGCAGGTGGGCCGGGTTAGGCGAACGCTGCAACTCCTCACTCCCTAACTATAAGCTTTGTCAAAGAAGATGGTTTTCAGTTTATTCTTAAATGTGGTGACGGTGTCTGCCCCCCGAACCCAAATTGGGAGCTGGTTCCACAGGAGAGGAGCCTGATAGCTGAAGGCTTTGGCTCCCATTCTACTTTTAGAGACTCTAGCTCTGAGTTCTGGGAGCGCAGTGCTCTAGTGGGACAATAAGGTACTAAGAGCTCCTCAAGATATGATGGTGCTTGACCATTTAGAGCTTTGTAGGTCAGAAGAAGGATTTAAAATCCAATCCTGGATCTTACTGGAAGCCAATGCTAATAAAGCTAATACAGGAGAAATATGATCTCTTTTCTTAGTTCTTGTCAGAACACGTGTTGCAGCATTCTGGATCAGCTGGAGAGTCTTAAGGGACTTATTTGAGCAACCTGATAGTAAAGAATTACAATAGTCCAGCCTGGAAGTAATGAATGCATGGACTAGTTTTTGCGCCCAATAGTGAGCCGTTAGAAGCTGTGGGGAAAAGGTGATGAATTTTATCTCCAATTGTTTTATTTTATCATTAAAGAAGGTCATGAAGTCATCACTGCTCAGAGCTAGGGGAATAGATGGCTCAGTAGAGCTGTGGCTATCTGTCAGCCTGGCTACAGTGCTGAGAAGAAACCTTGGGTTGTTCTTATTGTCTTCTATTAGTGTTGAGTAATAGTCTGATCTGGCATTTCTGAGGGCCCTCCTATAATTTTTCAGACTATCTTGCCAATCTACACGAGATTCTTCCAGTTTGGTGGAACGCCATTTACTTTCAAGTTTTCGTGAGATTTGTTTTAATTTGCGAGTTTGGGAGTTATACCAAGGTGCTAGTTTCCTTTGCATCGCCATCTTCTTTTTGATAGGAGCAACCGAGTTTAAAGTCGTCCGTAGGCAGACCGTAGCAGCGTCTACAAAGCTATCAATTGGGAGGGACTTAAGTTAACATAAGGGTCCTCTGTTATATTAAAGCACGACATTGAGTTAAGTGCTGTCGGAATATCTTCCTTAAATTTAGCTATAGCACTGTCAGATAGTACATAGTACTACATAGTCTGGTAGTAGGAATTCGAAAGTTATTAAAAAATGGTCTGATAATAAGGGATTCTGCGGAAATACTATTAAATCGTCAATGTTGATGCCATATTCTAGCACAAGGTCGAGTGTGTGGTTAAAACAGTGCGTGGCCTTATGCACACTGACTGAAGCCAATTGAATGTAGTAGTGAGCTGAAGGCAGTACTAAGGCTGATTGAAGGACTACACATGATAAAAGCTTAGAGAATTCAGATAAAAATTCAGAATACGGACCTGGTGCTCGGTAAACAACAACAAATATAATTGGCTGTACTGTTTTCCATGTTGGATGTTGAAGATTAAGAACAAGGCTTTCAAACGAGTTATAATTTAGTTTAGGTTTAGGATTAATTAACAGCCTTGAATCAAATATGGCTGCAACTCCCCCTCCTCGGCCTGAGCCTCGTGGATTTTGAGTATTATTATGACTGGGAGGAGTGGCTTCATTCAGACTAACATATTCTTCATGGCCCAGCCAGGTTTCGGTGAGGCAGAGTATCTGATATCAATTTGTTTACCAATATTGCTTTAGAAGACAGAGATCTAATATTTAATAGTCCACATTTTATTCTCCTATTCTGTTCTATCATTGCAGTGGTTGTTGTAATTCCAATTAGGTTGTTGAGTATAGCACCTCTTTTGTTAGCGTTTGATTTAATCGGTCTCAGTCGGGGGACAGATACTGTGGTTATGGGATTATAAATGGATGGTTGCTCAAAATGAAGTACAGAGGAGCGTGTTGTGCCTCCGATTACTGATATTACTGATTCTTACTGGAATGATATAGCTGGTCTGTGGGTTAGCAGAGTTATTTGTAAAGGAGTGAGAGCTTATGGGAGAATATAACTGGGAAGTGTGCTTGCGCGTTTGTTTACGAGATGTAAACAGTCATTTGAAGGTATGCGTCTGCACGGCGAGCCGCAGATTCCCACGTAGCATCTGGCTGCTGCGTCTATTGGGATGAATCCCATCCCTGCTGAACAGGGAGCTATGTTCCCAAAACAGATTCAAATTGTCAATAAAACCTATCTTGTGGGTGTTGCATGTATGCTGGAGCCAGGCGTTAAGGCCAAGTCGTCTACTAAAAAGGAAATCTCCGCGACCTTGAGATTGTAGTGGGCCCGAAATAAAAATGTTTTTCCCAGTGCTTTTTAAAGCTTCAATGAGAGTGCCGAAGTCTTTCTTTGCGCGTTCACTCTGCTGGTAGGACATGTCGTTATGTCCACAATGGACCACGATGCGTTTAATAGAGGTCGGGAGTGAGGGTATCAGGTCCACAGCTTTAGCCAGGATGTCTGCAACTTTGGCTCCAGGAAAGCAGTGTGTGACAGCATTAAAAAACCTTATATCCCGGGTGATGGAGTCACCAATAATTATTGTGGTTGGGGGGAAAAGCGGACGAGGAGTGGGGGGACATGAATGGCCGGTGGCAGGAACAGCACAGCCAGTATCGGTTTGAGATGGACAAGGAGAAGAAGAGGAATATTGCTTACCGTTCGGTGGGGGAGATTGTTTTTGAGGAACTTTGTCGTTTGGCCGGTTCAGGCAAGGGAGGCCATCGGACCGTCTGATTACCGCGTCCCTCAGAAATTTTCGCCGTGAGGCAGCGGTGCTCTTTTGTGACGACAGCTGGTCAATAGGCTGTGGAGCGGGGCGAGCCCAGGTAACCACGTCGGCCATTACCGGAGGAACGTTCGGCTTCGACAGGGCATCGAAGCGACTGGAGAGGCTGAGGGCAGGAGTCGATGGAGCCCTACCCGAGGCTCTCTTTCGGCCGCGAACCACTGTAGTCCAGGATGGCCTGATGGTCGGTGTTGAACTAGAAGATGGATGTGGGCAGGTGGATGGGTCCCAGAGCACAGTATCCTGGAAGGCCGCTGAGAGAGTTGTGATTTTGAGCGATTGATTTTGAGCAACGTCCAGGTAGGCGGTTAACAAGGCATCTTTGTTTTTTAAGTCCTCGGAGAGCCGACGAACTTCTTCCCTAAGATCAGCAATTTCTTTGTTTGCTTTTTCAATCAACAAGGAAATATTGTGGGGAGGTGGGGACTCGCCAGGTGCAGATGTAGCCATGGAGCTGGCGTTAGCCTGAAGCTAACGTTTACTAGCTACTCATAGAAAAGGTGTAGTCCTCCACGCACAGGTACGTAGATTTGCGTAGATGCTGGCTCTTTCTATAGACTAAAGGCTACCAGGGGATTGAAAATAAACAAAAAACTAAGCAAATAGTACAACGTTTTTCTCAATAACAATGCTATTTTCCTCCGTCTGTCTCCTCTCCCTCCACACTCTCACACTGGTTTTCAAATATACCGTCTATATTCACATATAATTAAATCTCATTATGCTAAAAGAACATGTCTTTACCTCCCTCTGTTTCCATGAAAAACTCAGCGGGTTAGGATTCACTGAATGACTTTCTTGCCTGCAGCTGAATAAGCTGCGGACAGGACAGTCAATTTAACAGCAATCAGCTTTGAACGGGGTCTTATAATATGTATTATGTTTCAATTTGAAGTCATTTAATTGCCTTTGTACTGTAGAACTCCTTTGTCCTCCATGTGGTTTACAGACTGCAGGGAATGTGTCACAGCCGGTTTGATCAGTTCCTACAAAAATGTCTTAAATAAATTAATTATAGGTAATTTTTTCTGCAGCTGCAGTGCCTTTTCTAAATCCCTGTAATCACTGTTTGCCTAGTTTCGCATTGCCAGACCTTCCTCCACAGCGCTGCGGTGGAGGGTCTGGCTAGTCCACACAGCATTCCCGGATGGGAGTTGGGGATGGCAGCTTTGGTTTATTGGCATTTCTTTAAACCAATCACAATCATCTTGGCCAGTGCTAAGCGCCGGACGGAGCCTCTGTGCCTCTGCAAAATAGCCTCGGGAAGGAACTTGTTTTGGTGGAACGTGTGTACGTTCAAAAGTTGTTGTAGTCGTGCAACAGAAAACTCAGATTGGACAGATAGTCTAGCTAGCTGTCTGGATTTACCCTGCAGAGATCTGAGGAGCCGTTAACCATAGTCCTCACAAATCCACCGGAGGTTAGAATGCCAACACAAAGAAAGAGGAAGGGGACGGACATCCGGCCGAAATGAGGGACATCCGGCGGATCTTCCGGCAATGAAACGTCGTGGATACAGACTACTGTTTGCCTTACCCTAACTCTAAGTATAATTGTCAGCATTCCCACTTTCCCACCCAATTCAATGACCTGGAATATAGTTTTTTTTTTTTTTTTTATTCAGTCATGATCAGATTTCTAAATGAACTGTCCCACTGACCTCCTAAAATATGTCCGAAAACCAGCCTTGGATAGATAGGTTGATGGGAATCTATTCAAACCTTCTATTGAAGTGCTGCAAAACTTGCATCACTGCCAGAATGAATAGTTTTGATGAAATATTCGCAGGCAGAGTCCAAAATTAGCACCATCCACCAGCCAAATGATGGTAAAATATGCAAGTGGCTTCACCCACCAGCCAAAAAAAAACAATGGTAATCTATTGAGGGGCTGGTCGAATTTGCACATTCACTAGCCATTTGGCTGGTGGACAAAAAAGTTAATTTTGGACCCTGCTAGCAGGCTATTGTTTTCACGTTGTTGAATGTCAAGCCGCCAGTGTGTAAAGGCATTTCGACTGAAACACAGGACAGGTAGATGATAAACCCTTTCCATTCAGAACTTTCCAAGTGACAAACAGGACAAACTCTACAGTTTCTACCTCTCTAAAATAAGTACTCACTATTTTTCACCCATCAAGCAGTTTAGTGTTGGTGTATAATGAGCATTACAGCCTCATAGGGCCGCTAACATGGCTGTAGACATTAAGCCATGATAATTGCTTTTCTGAATTTAGATTAAGCAAACAGTCACCCCTCATGAACACACAATTAAATAGCTGCTGAAAGTAATCCCCACCACCAACTACCATCCACTGGTGTTGTTTTTCTGTCCTCTGCTTATCCCAATGACAACAGTCTCACTCTGCCAGACCTTCCTCCACAGCGCAGCGGAGGAAAGTCTGGCAAAGCGAGACTGTTGTCCTCCACAGCGCAGCAGAGGAAGGTCTGCACAGCCACACACAGCATTCCTGGATGGGAGAACAACGTGCTCTGGTTTATTGGTATTTCTTTAAACCAATCACATCGTCTTGGGTGGCGTTAAGCGCCAGACGGAGCCACGGTGCCACTGCAAAATAGCCTCAGGAAGGAACTTGTTTTGGTGGAACGTGTGTACGTTCAAAAGTCAATCTACACACAGAGTAGATTGGACAGATAGTCTAGCTAGCTGTCTGGATTTACCCTGCAGAGATCTGAGGAGCAGTTAACCATAGTCCTCATAAATCCACCGGAGGTTAGAACGGCAACACAAAGAAAGAGGAAAGAGACGGACATCTGGCTGAAAAGAGGGACATCCGACGGAATTTCCGGTGGCAACAGAGCAATCCCGGAAGTGGAACGTCGTGGCTATAGACGGGGTCAGCGTATGTTCTAATTTTTCACTGAAAATTAGGCCCCATGTTCCCACAGCTCTATGTTCCCACAGCCCCATGTTCCCACAGCCCAATGTTCCCACAGCCCCATGTTCCCACAGCCCCATGTTCCCACAGCCCTATGTTCCCACAGCCCCATGTTCCCACAGCCCCATGTTCCCACAGCCCTATGTTCCCACAGCCCCATGTTCCCACAGCCCAATGTTCCCACAGCCCTATGTTCCCACAGCCCAATGGTCCCACAGCCCAATGTTCCCACATTTCTAAGAGTTTTCTTAAAATGAGGCCCTATGTTAGGGTTAGGGTTACATTCCATCTGTAGTCCATTGCTACTGGATAATAGGTTGGGTGTAATTGGCTACCAAATTGGGAGAAAGGGGGATAAAATCTGATACAAACTTATGATAAAGGAAATGTGGGAACATAGGGCCTAATTTTGGAAAAAAATCTTAGAAATGTTGGAACATAGGGCTGTGGGAATATAGGCATGCTCCCATATGGACTACAATGACAATAATTGTCTTCCAGTCCCAGTGTTCTAGTCCCATCAGTGTGGAAATAAAACAGCTCCTGTAAAGCCAACAGACATCGTAGTACGGAGCACCCTAAAGGGACAAGTACTGCATGAAATTGGTTAACAGTTACCTTTGAGTTGCCTACCTTAAAGTTCGTTGATGACACTATCAGGTACATTTCGGTTGTGGCAAAAAAAGGATGGCGCTGCAGCGAAGACAGTTTAGGCACCAAAGTTCAGTTTGGGAAAATTGTGGTTTGGATTAAAACACGAACACGCGGTTCCTGGGTGAAAGTATTACAATTTCGATTTCGCATCATTTTGCCTAACTTCCGGCTGTACCGTAGGTGTAGTCCTTCTAGACACAACCGTACTACTTTTGGAATGGCGAGATATTTCCTACTTGATAGAGCTGTGTAGATTGAACTATTACCAGAGACGGATTAGAACCGAGACTTGGAGTAGTTTCCTGTATCTGTGTCACGTGGGCTCCGCCACGGCCACGCCTCTTTAGGAGACTAGCGGCAGGTCCTGAGTGTTTGACTCCAACGGGAGAAGTGAACGTGAACACAGATTATGAGCGATTATTTTGCCCCGTAGTCACCAAAGTAAATATTGGAGCCATTCTTCACAAGCCACATATCTCTCTAAAATGGTATTTTTCAGACGGACACGTCAGGAGAAAATTTGCTTTGTTTGAGACTTTGTTTCTGTCTCCGAACTCTCGTGAGATCTGGCAACACAGAGAAGCTAACGTCAGCTAACGTTCATGACCGCCATAACAAAACTAATCTCTGAGATGATAAATGTCTTTTAGCTGTGTAAATACCTTTAGCAAAAGAACATATTAATAAATTATTCAAATATAACTTTTCATCCATCCACACGACGTTCACTACACGTTCAAACGAGGCCACGCCCCTTTAGGAGACAGGAAGTGTGGACCGTTTCATAACGTTGGCGCTGCTTGAAATGCAATTGAAATGAAATTTAGTATAAAGGATTTTTGCTATGACTTAATGTTATCACTATTATTATTACTTAAATATCTCGTTTCTAGTGCGCACCAGAGAGTATCTCATGTGCATGATAAAAACTAAATCCTCATGTTCCTTTATGGGCTCTGTAGACATCTTTTCATCCTTTTTTAGCTTGCTTTTATCTGCCCATGTTGTTTGTGTCAGGTCAATAGGAATAATACACATGTATGTCAGTAAATAGCATGCACCTCTGCAACAAAAATGATTAGCTTCTGTTGTTGTTGTTGGAAGTATGGGACTATATAAATCTCTGTCGTATCTTTCTCTCACAAACAGAGAGAGAGAGAGTAGAGGAAGAAGAGAGAAGGTGGAGGAGAGAGAGAGAGAGAGATACGAGACCTCCCCGGGGGAAATCGCCTCACATCGACTGTGCTGACAACACGCTGCTGCCGAGATTAACTCTGTGAAACGCCGCGGATAACATCCCTCCCCTGCACCTCTCTACAGGCCATTAATCTGAGATGACACGCAGAAGACAGAGAGGCAGAGGGTGTGGTGACGGCTGTGGCTGGATAAGAAAGAGACGATGACATTCATTTCCTGAAATATTGGCACTATCATCGCCTCGCTCCCTGTCATGTTTGCTCAGTGCGTTCAGTACATGAATAGGCAATGAAGAGAGTTCCAGTCCTTGGTTAGGCTGTCATGGAAAGTGATGCCGGAGGTAAACAGGAAGTTGTATTGATGCTTCAGAAGTAAGTGGGTGGTGTAGCTGCAGTGTTGTGTAGTCCCAGACTTGTGTAGTCCCGAGGCTAAACGCACTCTCGATCTGATCTCGTTGTGAACACGAAGAGAACTGGACCGCAAAGATAGCTTGTCAGTAGTTTGTATGTGGAAGCAGAAGAGCTGTACTCAGAGCTGTACTCAACAGTAATGTGATGATTCTCAATGTTACTGTTCACCATTACGATTGCATTGCTTTAGTGAAATTGTAAATGGACTTCATTTATTAAGCACCTTTCTAACTTATCAGACAAATCGCGTTAAGGGCCATCCACACCGAGAACGATAACTATAAATATATAGTTTTAAAACACGTTCTAACTCCAGTGGGTGGTGGAGTCCACACCACAGATGATATCATTCGCCACTGTAACGACAGTGGCGAATGATATCATTGGGATCACTTTTAGAACGATTTGATGAACGATCAAAACACCCAACAGTTTTGTGGGTAAAACAATCAATTCTTGCCTTGCCCAATGGACACCTTGTCGAGCATTAATCTTTACAAATGCCAACCGCCAAAGTGGCTTGTAAAAGTGTTAGCCGCCACTGCCAAATTTTACCGACATTTGGTGGGTAGCGGGTGCTTGTGTCAAGCCCTGAATACGACCCATTTTTATAAATTAGCACCCCTAGCGGTGGCAGAAATACGACCTTATATCTAAACCAGAGAATGTCCGGTTTTGAACGTTAAGGCCGCTAACGTTGTGAAACGATTGCAGTTTGGGTTTAGGCACCAAAGCTACTTAAGTTTAGAAAAAGATCATGGTTTAGGTTCAAATTAAACATTAATTAACTTCAATTTACGCACATGACGCTTCATTATGTTAACGAAGGACATGAACCCCGGTCTCCTGGGTGAAAGTCCTGTGTTTGTGTGACCTATCCACCCCCTCAACCTTCCTCCTTACCAGGACATTTGGCGCTCTTATACTTCCTCACCTTACTTCCTGCTGTGCTCCCATCAGAACTACTACGGCCACTAGAAGGTGCTGCCACTAGAAACCTAAATATAGGTCATAACCACGATGTTCCACTTCTGGGATTGCCCCGTTGCAACTCGAAATTCCACCGTATGTCCTTCTTTTCGACCGGATGTCCGTCCCCTTCCTCTGTCTCTGTGTTGGCGTTCTAACCTCCGGTGGATTTGTGAGGACTATGGTTAACTGCTCCTCAGATCTCTGCAGGGTAAATCCAGACAGCTAGCTAGACTATCTGTCCAAGCGGAGTTTTCTGTTGCATGACTAAAACTACTTTTGAACGTACACATGTTCCACCAAAACCAGTTCCTTTCTGAGACTATTTTGCAGAGGCGCCACCCAAGACGATTGTGATTGGCTTAAAGAAATGCCAATAAACCAGAGCATGTTTTTCTCCCATCCAGGAATGCTGTGTGGACTAGTCAGACCCTCTTCCGCAGCGCTGTGAAGGAAGGTCTGGCAGAGCGAGACTACTGCTTGAACAAACAACCTCTGGGAGCGTTTTTTTCAGGGGTAGGACAGTCTCGAAAAAGTTTGGTCTCAACTCTGTGTGAGCCAGATGTGTTATTGATGTGTTGGTGGGTGGATCCCCGCTGCTCACTAAGCCTCTGGTCGGACAACGCTATGCTGCTCAATTAGTCTAATGAGTCGAGTCAGCGTGATGTCACAACACAGAGCTGCCGGCCGTCACTCAGACCGCAGGGCGGGGACAGTCCAGCCGCCACTTCGTCACATTGTGTCAAAATCATTCGCCATTTAATGAGAACATCTGAAGCTTTAGTTATCCAAATGATCACCAGGACCTGCGCTCATCTCTTGATGTTTCGCAGAACAGCGCTGTCCTGGTTCCTGCAGAAAAAGAACCAATTTAACTATCACACCATGCGTTGGTGTATTAAAAGAAAGCCATTGTGTGTGATTTATTCGTCTGCTGTCCTTGTTCCTGCTGAAGGCACTTCTTCTTTGTCTTGCCTCAAATAAGCAGCAGTCATGAATTTAAATGAGTTAATCAATTTCAAACACCACAGTTTTGTGTGCCGGACAGCTCCGACACTGTTGGCCTGGAAACAACGAGTCCACATAAGACTTACAGAGCATGCTGATAGCCGTGCAGCGCTCTCTCACTGACGCTTCAAACCGCCTCTGGACACAGTTGTGTTCAAGGGCTCTTTTATTCCAGAGTTACACTACTAGGACCAAACACACATAAAGTACAAACCATGTGATCATATTCTGTATGTGTGACAGTGTTTAGTGATGCACTTGTTGTTTAGGGGCGTCTGCAGCTCATGGCATGTAATCGTGCCTTGTTCCAGTCGAGACAAAATGCTCCAGAGATACATTTGTTTGAATCGTTGCTGTACTATTTATAAAGATATGGCTGTGAAAACACCCACGTAGCACTTCTGTACTTACACTTGGTATCTTGAGTACATAGTTCTTTTACACTGACAAAATATGGACAAATGCAGCACTACAAGTATCCGGAAAACGGTTGAGTGTGGACACTAGAGTGCGTATCGAGCTGCATTTTTCTGTCCAAGCCCGGCCCGAGCCCGACAGGCATTAAAGACATACTATATAACTTTTCCCTCTTCGGTCCCCCTACAGGTTGTCTCATTGGAAGTTCCAACACAGTTAAAATCTCATTTTTATTCTCATACTAATGACACGTACGTTTGTAGGAAGGCATTCGGAAATGTCAACAGATGAGGCATCAGCGCACACGAGGCCACAAGCGCACGTCAACACAGGCGCGCACCTACAAAATAAGCTGTTTAAAATGTTCAATGCCTTGTCGCGCTGATGTGACCGAGCCCGACCTGAACCCCAACATCGTTTCTAAATATCTGTCCCAACCCGGCTCGGTTCGGGTATCCATCCTCTAATGGACACTACTCACGTTCAACGGTCGCAATCTTTGCTACGTAGCGGAAGCTACGGGAGCACCAACGTATTTTCAAACTTCCGAAACTAGAGAACTATATATATATATATCTTTTCTTTTTTCAATAAGTACAACTATACTGTAGTCAGATAGAGAAAAAACAGTCCGGGATACATTTTGGCGAGCAACAATAGGTGGCAGTAACTCTCCCCCCTTCTGTTGAAGGGGACTGAGTTAAGTTTGGGAGAGATTGTTGGATATTTGGTTAAATATTGAAAAGGTTCTGAGTCAGTGTTGACTTATACTGTATAATATTTAACCCCGGCTGCCATCTTTCTCTAATCTTAAGTGCTTTGACGTATCCAAACATAAAAGTGTTCATTATGCTTTAGTTGCTACACGCGGATGTAAAAACAAATTAAGTAGTCAGCGAACGTTGGGCAGCTTTGCAGATAGGTTAATTAACCAATTCTTATTATGATGAAATTAATTTAGGCACCATTATGTTTCTCTCCAAACCTATTTGCTGTTGCAAATTAGTATTATGTAAATGTCATTTCTTGTACACAAGGGTTGTGGCTGGGCACAAAAACTTATGTAAATAAAAAACATTTTGATTGGCTGCATGTAAATAAGTACAGACAAACAGACATTCTGACACGTATATTTACAGGCTGAAAAACCCATAAAAAGTCTAATAAATGTCTAATTTTTGAGTACTGAGAAGAGAAGACGTAAAGGACAGAACAAGTCTGTGCTGTAGCAGTAAATAAACATTTTTTTGGGGGACTTTTCCCGAAAATAACACTCACAGAAGTCGTTTTAATCAGCAATTTCGACTCATATTTAGGTTTCTAGTGGCGGCACCACTTGTGTGTGTGTTTGTGTGTGTGTGTGTGTTCTTGTTTAACTATATTCGTGGGGTCCAAAAACTTGGAATACCGTATACAGTGAATACTTGTGGGGTCCCGACAGCTTTGTGGGGCCAAAATGCTAAACCCCACAAGCTTAAAGGGCTGTTTGAGGGTTAAGACTTGGTTTTAGGATTAGGGTTAGAATGAGGTTCTGGTTAGGGTGAGGGTAAGGGTTAAGGTTAGGCATTTAGTTGGGATGGTTAAGGTTAGGGTAAGGGGCTAGGGAATGCATTATGTCAATGACGGGTCCCCACAAAGATAGTGAAACGCACTAGTTGTGTGTGTGTGTGTGTGTGTGTGTGTGTGTGTGTGTGTGTGTGTGTGTGTGGACTTTCACCCAGGAGACCAGGGTTCATGTCCCGTTTGAAAATATAAGTACGGCTAAATGTTTTAAACCTAACGAATGTCAGGTTCAGCGTCACATGCGTATCCTTCAGGAAGTGAAGATTTTAACCCAAACCAGCATCTTTTTCTGAACTTAACTGAGTCGTTTTGGTGCCTAAACCAAACCAAACTGAGACTGTTTCACAATGTGTTTAAAACCGCCACCGACATTCTTTGATTTAGATATGAGGATGTGTTTCCTGCCACCACTAGGGGCGCAGTTTTATGAAACGCTCCCTCGGGTCGTATTAGAGGGGAGGAACAAACGTCATATGGTTTGGAGGACCACTGAACACACTGAACACTACACTTCCCATAATGCAACTTGACGGTGTCTTTCGTTCGACCCCCCTGCCTGGTAAACGGCCAGTTTGTTCAAACTTCAACTTTTTTTCAGCACAGTCTGTGGCGGTGTTTCACGCACCGTCGACCCTGGTCGACCCTGGTTGGCTTTTTTCCGTCGTCGTTGGCGAGAGGAATCCATCTGATTGGCTGTTCATCTTAAGCGAATTAGTGCACGAGAAGAAACACATTAGTGAGGAGAGGGGGCAAAAAAAAGAGTTTGGTGCACAAAAACTGCTCAGTTTCCTTGAGAGCAGCGACTCACAAACCTGAAAACGGACACACATAATAATAGTAGTACACCTAATTAACACACACACACACACACACACACACACACACACACACACACACAAACGTCCTGCAGGGAGCTCAGCAGATGTTGTGAGCAGGTGTTTTGGGCCTCTGTTCCAGATGAGAGGTTTGGTCTGTAATTGGAGACCTGGGGCCACATTGGACACACACACACACACACACACACACACACACACACACACACACACACACACACACACACACTAACTTCAGCAGAGCATCAACACTGCACTGGTTGGGCTTCATTTACCAAATGTTGCAATATGTCTCTCTAATGAATCATTCGTGTAAATGTGTGTTCACCCTTCGCCCTCATTAAACGCTGCCTCTGCTGCAGCCTCCTCATTGGCTCATGTGATGTTAGGAACGAGAGGACGGCTCTCTGATCCACAGCGGCCGGCTGCTGAGGGGGGCCCTCGGCCATCAGGGGAAAAAATAAGTCTTTAATAAAGTGCAAAATAAGTGTGCAGTTTATTTATATGTAAAAATGTAACTGATCTGATGTAAAGCATATTTTAAATACATGAAATATTAAACATCTTTCTGCTGGCTTGTGGATGCACATATGTATTGAGTATAGATTCTGAAAATAAGCAGTAGGACATCATTGTTTTGTGTGTGTGTGTTACTGTTTTCATATACATTTAGCAGTGGCTACTAAATTATTGCCGCAGATCCTTGTCCATGTGAATGGTCAATCGTCTCATGTCCTTTTTTTTATTTAAGATTATTTTTTGGGGGCATTTTTTCCCTTTATTAGATAATGACAGTAGTTAGACAGGAAAGGTGGGAGAGAGAGAGAGATGGGGGATGACACGCAGCACAGGGCTGCAGGTCGGACTCAAACCCGGGCTGCTGCAAAGGACTCAACCTACATGGGGCGCACGCTCTTACTGGTTGAGCTACAGGTCGCCCCTGTATCTGCCCGTCAGACTCCATGTAAATAAACAGTAATTTTAGCATCGTAAAATACACTTCATTCAAAGTCGAGAGAAACTAAATAAAACTATAAAAAGCCATTTTGGGTCGTCTTTCCAGTTTTCCAACCATCACAACTCTAGTTTTGGGTGAACTAAACACATAGTTTACAGATTTACATGTGAAAATATGTTGGCTCTATACACGCTAAAAATATAGCTTTTTTAAATGGAGTCTGGTGGGTTTAGCGCTAGCGACTTCAGAGCTGTTTCTGGTTAAACAGAAAGGTCTCAAAGAGGTTTTAAAGGTCTATTGCTGAAGGGATCCTTCCCATAATGTTGTTGTTCCTATCAGTCAATTAGACAGAAAAACATAGGAAAATAGGGTCCAGGTTGAAAAAAACCCTTTAAGGTTAGGATAGCCGATTGGGCCAGATTAGTTTACATTCAACACATGCTGACATCAGAAAATGACTCAAACCGGTTAATCGATTATCAAAGTAGTTGGCGATTATTTTAATAGTTGACAACTAATCGATTAATCTTTGCAGCTCTAAAACGAACAAAACATCACTATTCTGTTGGCGCTCGTGCAAAGAAGAGGGGAAGGCCATGGAGCGAGAGAGACGGTGTATTTGTTTGGGAGTTGAGTTCAAATATAAACATCTTTCTCTATAATCACAGACTAATATATATATATATATATATATATATACATATATATATAATTAACGTGATAATACGAGTTAACGCACATTTTGACGGGGACTGCCCTTTTCTCCGACGCTCCATTGTTCCGACCTCTCAATAACCCGAAAAATTCCCTTTGGTCCTACAGCCCACTAGTCCGACAACCTGATCTCACAGAATTCCGTGAAATGAACATGGCCCCTTAAGTTAAGGAAAAGGTCGTGGGTGGGCGTACGGTTCCGTGACACGCGGGAAGAACGGGACGGTTGGGTTCAGGAAAAGGTCGTGGGTGGGCGTACTGTTCCGTGACACGCGAGAACAACGGGACGGTTGGGTTCAGGAAAAGGTCGTGGGTGGGCTTACGGTTCCGTGACACGCGGGAAGAACGGGACGGTTGGGTTCAGGAAAAGGTCGTGGGTGGGCTTACGGTTCCGTGACACGCGAGAAGAACGGGACGGTTGGGTTCAGGAAAAGGTCGTGGGTGGGCGTACGGTTCCGTGACACGCGGGAAGAACGGGACGGTTGGGTTCAGGAAAAGGTCGTGGGTGGACGTACGGTTCCGTGACACGCGAGAAGAACGGGACGGTTGGGTTCAGAAAAAGGTCGTGGGTGGACGTACGGTTCCGTGACACGCGAGAAGAACGGGACGGTTGGGTTCAGGAAAAGGTCGTGGGTGGACGTACGGTTTCCGTGACACGCGAGAAGAACGGGACGGTTGGGTTCAGGAAAAGGTCGTGGGTGGACGTACGGTTCCGTGACACGCGGGAAGAACGGGACGGTTGGGTTCAGGAAAAGGTCGTGGGTGGGCGTACGGTTCCGTGACACGCGGGAAGAACGGGACGGTTGGGTTCAGGAAAAGGTCGTGGGTGGACGTACGGTTCCGTGACACGCGGGAAGAACGGGACGGTTGGGTTCAAGAAAAGGTCGTGGGTGGGTGTACGGTTCCGTGACACGCGAGAAGAACGGGACGGTTGGGTTCAGGAAAAGGTCGTGGGTGGGCTTACGGTTCCGTGACACGCGAGAAGAACGGGACGGTTGGGTTCAGGAAAAGGTCGTGGGTGGGCGTACGGTTCCGTGACACGCGGGAAGAAGCAGGGACGGTTGGGTTCAGGAAAAGGTCGTGGGTGGGCGTACGGTTCCGTGACACGTGGGAAGAATGGGACGGTTGGGTTCAGGAAAAGGTCGTGGGTGGGCGTACGGTTCCGTGACACGCGAGAAGAACGGGACGGTTGGGTTCAGGAAAAAGGTCGTGGGTGGGCGTACGGTTCCGTGACACGCGGGAAGAACGGGACGGTTGGGTTCAGGAAAAGGTCGGGTGGGCGTACGGTTCCGTGACACGGGAAAGACACGGTGAGTTCAGGAAAAAGTCGGGTGGGCGACGTCCCGTGACACGAGAAGAACGGGACGGTTGGGTTCAGGAAAAGGTCGTGGGTGGGCGTACGGTTCCGTGACACGCGGGAAGAACGGGACGGTTGGGTTCAGGAAAAGGTCGTGGGTGGGACGTACGGTTCCGTGACACGCGAGAAGAACGGGACGGTTGGGTTCAGGAAAAGGTCGTGGGTGGGCGTACGGTTCCGTGACACGCGAGAAGAACGGGGACGGTTGGGTTCAGGAAAAGGTCGTGGGTGGGACGTACGGTTCCGTGACACGCGAGAAGAACGGGACGGTTGGGTTCAGGAAAAGGTCGTGGGTGGGACGTACGGTTCCGTGACACGCGGGAAGAACGGGACGGTTGGGTTCAGGAAAAAGGTCGTGGGTGGGCGACGTTCCGTAAAACGGGACGGGGCGTTTGGGTTTCAGAAAAGGGTCGTGACGACGTCCCGTGAACGAAGAACGGACGGTTGGGTTCAGGAAAAGGTCGTGGGTGGGCGTACGGTTCCGTGACACGCGAAGAACGGGACGGTTGTTCAGGAAAAGGTCGTGGGTGGGCGTACGGTTCCGTGACACGCGGGAAGAACGGGACGGTTGGGTTCAGGAAAAGGTCGTGGGTGGGCGTACGGTTCCGTGACACGCGAGAAGAACGGGGACGGTTGGGTTCAGGAAAAGGTCGTGGGTGGGCGTACGGTTCCGTGACACGCGGGAAGAACGGGGACGGTTGGGTTCAGGAAAAGGTCGTGGGTGGACGTACGGTTTCCGTGACACGCGAGAAGAACGGGACGGTTGGGTTCAGGAAAAGGTCGTGGGTGGGCGTACGGTTCCGTGACACGCGAGAAGAACGGGACGGTTGGGTTCAGGAAAAAGGTCGTGGGTGGAGCGTACGGTTCCGCTGACACGCGGGAAGAACGGGACGGTTGGGTTCAGGAAAAGGTCGTGGGTGGGCGTACGGTTCCGCGACACGCGGAAGAACGGGACGGTTGGGTTCAGGAAAAGGTCGTGGGTGGGACGTACGGTTCCGTGACACGCGGGAAGAACGGGACGGTTGGGTTCAGGAAAAAGGTCGTGGGTGGGCTTACGGTTCCGCGACACGCTGGGAAGAACGGACGGTTGGGTTCAGGAAAAGGTCGTGGGTGGGCGTACGGTTTCCGTGACACGCGAGAAGAACGGGACGGTTGGGTTCAGGAAAAGGTCGTGGGTGGGCGTACGGTTCCGTGACACGCGAGAAGAACGGGACGGTTGGGTTCAGGAAAAGGTCGTGGGTGGGCGTACGGTTCCATGACACGCGAGAAGAACGGGACGGTTGGGTTCAGGAAAAGGTCGTGGGTGGGACGTACGGTTCCGCGACACGCGGGAAGAACGGGACGGTTGGGTTCAGGAATAGGTCGTGGGTGGACGTACGGTTCCATGACACGCGAGAAGAACGGGACGGTTGGGTTCAGGAAAAGGTCGTGGGTGGGCGTACGGTTCTGTGACACGCGAGAAGAACGGGACGGTTGGGTTCAGGAAAAGAAGAAAGCGACTTTAGGAAACGTGAAATGCGGGACACGAACCCCGGTCTCCTAGGTGAAAGTCCTGTGTTGTTTGACCCATCCACCACCCCAACCAACCTCCTTACGCTACTCGCTATTTTCTTAACGCTACGTCATCTTCTCATTGACTTTACATCGGCATTGTTTTCCGTGGTTGCCACATGGAATTTTTCACACATTCTGTGCCACCACCACGTAATGTGTGCGGTGTTAACAAAAAAACAAACCAGACTGAGTCCGACGTCCCTTTGTTTCGAAAAAAATAAACCCTCTGCTCCGACATCCCATTGTTCCGACCATATAGGCTTTTGTGGATCCCACGTAACTTCTAGCCAAGTCCCTCCCTACGAAGCAGCTCGATCGGTTGGGGTTAGGCATTGACCTTGAGTGGTTAAGGGTTAGGATAGCCAATTGGTCAGGGGATAGGACCTGAACAAATGGGGTTACGTTACCTTGCGTAAGCATGGATGCCTGGCCAATAGTAGTGTGTGAATGCTATTGAAGGGCAGGCCTTGCCTCGAAGTTGAGTGTGTTCCATAATAAAGCTTAACCATTCTTCCTATATGGTCGGAACAATGGGATGTCGAAGCAAAGGGTTTATTTATTTCCGTTCTGCGTGCGCTGAAAAAAACTCTGGTGTTCATAGACAGCCCTACTCTGTAAATGGGTAACAAACCAAACACAATTCCATTGGTGCTCATGCACGGGACAGGGGAAAGGCCATGGATGTATAAAGAGAAAGACAGTGGGAGCGAGAGGGATGGTACATTTGTTTAGGTGTTGAGGTTTTATACAGTACATTGTGTATATTGGTGTCCTGCTATGTTGAACAACTGTGTCATTGTAGACAGTTCAATCCCCATGCAGCTCCGTCTATTCTATTCATGTGCAGGCAGCAGTGTGATGTTCATGTGGTGCGGTGTGCAACAATCAGCGTGTGAATGTCAGGGGTGGGTGTGTTGTGTAATCTCCTGTCTACTCAATAAAAAGCCTTTTGTTGCCCTAATCACGTACTACTGGAAGCTGTTGGCAGACAGGAACAACATGAACCATCAGGGTGAAAACAAGAAAGTTTCATTAACGGTTGATTTGTGGATTCACGAAACCATTCTCAAGATATAACCCCCATTTTCTACTGGGCACGTCTGTGCTGAGCGCCGGTTTTGTTCCGTCCTTCGCTACGTGCCATGCCACACCGGGAGCAGAGCGTCACAGAGCTCACAGATGTTATTGTCTCTACTACTACTACTACGAAGTACTTTACAGAACAATCTGGTGTTTATTAAGCTGGTATCTACAGTACCTTCCACTCCAGGCACTCCTACAGTTACACTCCATGCCTTCTCTTTTCTGGCGTTGTCCTGATAAAAGGGATGTTTTTCCACCTCCAAGATGAATCTCTCGTCATCCGTGGTGTTCCTCCAGCTCAACCAGGACAAAACCGACGTCTTAATTATTGGTCCTGAAGCTCAGAGAGAGAAATTGGATGCAAAACTGCAAACAATGGCACTTCAACCCAGCCAACAAGTCCAGAACTCAGCGCAGACGCGCCCGGTGGAAAAAAAGAGGTAAAGGTGCTGACACACCATGGAGATCGTTGTCCATCCACAAGCCATGGATGTATTATAAAAACGTGGATACAGCGTTCGAGGCGAAGCCCCGATCATTTCTATAAAAGTTTCTCAGTAGCACATAAAGCCATCGTGGAGCGAAAAAATACCCTGATCTTCCGCTCTGCTTTCGCACTGTGCGGCCTACAGAGCAGGTGCACTAGAGACCTCCGCTGGCCGAGCTGGCTACTTCCAGATTAGCGCTCCGCCAACTTGAATGGGAATTACATGATTTAATCGTGTGGCTGTTTTAGACTTTCCAAATGTAATTGGACTGAATGGATCAAATTCTGATAGTGAAACGAGTCATTTTCACGGGGGTTGTGACACTCAAAAGAATGTATCCACTGATTTACAGATGTCTATTTCACCATGGAAGTCCGTGAGAAAAAAGTATTTTTGGGCCAGCATCCCGTGACGTTGCAGTTTGGCCGCTATGTTCAATTTGCTTCAAAGCCTGGTGCTCTTCCTGGGGCCCTGGCGACAGCCCTAGAACCCAACGGGCCTAACCTCCCAAAAGTCAGCTAAAGCTAAAGGCTTAACTACGGTTGCAACGTCAGCTCCCTGGTCGACTACGGTACTCCAACAAAACAATCCCCTGTAGCCCAGAAACCATTTTCCCCATTATAACAAAGACATCTATGATAGCTTTGCGGAAAGCTTCATACTGGCCTGATCAAATCTTCTGTCCAGCTCCGCCGATATCACGTCAATAGCCTCGAAAAAGCTACGTCGCCAATCCACTGTTTGTGCGCCATGCGCCACTGCCTCTGGCTCTCTAGTTTGGCGAAGGCGAGCTGGGGTTTTACTCACTCTAGGGGAGGTAGTGTCTGGCATTTTCAGGGAGGTTTGTAATGCGCAGGTTTCAACCTTGCGGATCAGCTCGTCCACAACTGCATCATCCCGGAGAACAGGGCCGGGCAGCATAAAAGACCGAAATATGTTCTCCCTTTTAAAGCCTGTTTGTAGAGTCCCCCGATCTTTGCTCTGCTGTCCCCCCTGACACTCTTGTCATCCTTCAGCTCATGCAGCGTAGTCAGGAGAGTGGGGTAAGCTGCAGTGACGCGTTTAATGGACATGTCACGGATACACCACCTTGTCGGGCAAAGGCCTAAGATGTTGACAGCAACCTCATCACAGCCAAAAAACGATTGGTAGAGCTGTTTTCGCTTTGATGACTCTCTTATCACAGATGAGACACCCTGAACAAAGTTCAAAGTATCGGCCACACGACTCACTTCACACGCGGCTTCTTGGAGAATCAAATCCAGTGAGTGGTTGCTGCAACGCACATAAAGTGAGTGCGGGTTTAACTCTTTAAGCCGAGCTTGCACGCCTGAAAAACACCCTGACATATTAGCTGCTCCATCAAAACAAAATCCTGCGATGCGTTCAATGGCGATGTTTAGTCTTAATATCAACTGAAAAGAGTTTCTCCAGCGCTGTCCCGGGCGTTATAAAATCCCCAAAAACACAGTGTGATGTCAACATATTTCAGACTGCAGGAGAACTGCTCAGTGGTGCTAATGTCAGTTGTACCGTCAGCTGTGAGGCCATAAAATCGGCAGTGCGATGAGCGGGCAACGATTTCCCTCTGGATAGCATGAGCAAACGTTTCAATTATTTCATTTTGTATAGCGTCCGACATCCAGTTGTCTCTTCCTTCTATCCACTTTCTTTCTTCAGGGAGATCATAGGTGCGCTCCAGCATCAATTCATACAGTATTCCTTTGCGTGCTGTGTCGCCCCTGAAGGCAATTCCCTTGCTGCCAATGAATCGGGTGGTCCTGAAGAGAAGCTCCAAACAGTGTTGGGCAGTAGCCTGCTTTCTGGCATGAGCGCTGGATAAGCGAGCATCTATGGGGACGTCATCCAAAAATCTGAAATCCGTTTCTGTGCCATATTTCCTCCTCGTTTCTGTCATTAGACTATGTAAATGTACTAGTCTGCTGCTGCCATGGATGGATGTATGCTGCATGGAACGAGCGGGAAACCTCTTTACTCGGCGACCACTAGCCTGCCTGCCTGATGTTGACAACGTAACTTCCGAACCTGTGTTGATTAGGCCTCAAAATAATGAAATTAAAATCCAAAATACACGTAATAGCCTACTAATTTCCTAAAATATTCATAAGGAATTTATAAATTGTGCAAAATATTTTTAACACATTTAGAACAAGTCTCCCTCTCGCCAGTAGGGGGTGCTGCAGCACCCCCACTTCCCGCGGCCATGTTTTTGAATGTATGATGCACGGTTTGGGAGTTATGGGGCGAAACCCATTTTTATTTTTATAGCGCCCCCTGCTGGTGGATATGTGTAATTGTTCCTTTCCAAGGCAGGCGTCACACTCTCTACCATCCCTGAAAGTTAATGGTACTTGCGTAACTTGTACGGTGTAGGCTGCACTACCACTTTTACCTCCGGAAAAATAATAACAATCCTTATGATTACAATAGGGTTCCCAGCACCGCTGGTACTGGGAGCCGCGTTGGCGGCCCCCAGCCCCCTCGGGTTTGGACCCCTAAAACCTTGATTGGCGTGTATGTACTGTGTTAGCATTTGTAATTGGAATGAACGGGCACCGTCTTTGGTATCCAACTCTCCATTTTGGTAAAGCCTTTGAAAATAGAAATTCACGGGCCAGACTCCAGGGAATCAGAAATCTTTGAATTTATTTAATTTGGTTAGTGAAGTAATGCTACATACCACATAACGAATGTTATGAAACGAGCACACAGAATCCGAGCCGTACGGATGTATTGACCCTCCTGGCAGTAAACTAATTAGCTCAGCGTTTCTAAATGACATTCACTCAATAAAAAGTAAAACCCAAATCATCCAACCAGGAGCACAACCCTGCTGTTGGTTTCTGTCATTAAGTAAAGCAGTTCATTAAAACGTAGATGTCAGATGTCAAGATTTGAAAAATAACACACACATATTGATCAAATTAACTCGACTGAGGAATATTTTCACCTCATGAGAGGAAAAGGTTTTTCTAAGGTTAATTTTTCATGGGAAAAGAAACTATAGATTGATCTCGACCGCGGAGTTTTCTTCATTTAAACTGAGCCCTACTTGCCATCTAGTCGTCGTTTCTGCCCACCCCTTCTGACCAAGAACAGATCCAAATTCTCTTTAGTACCACAAGCCATAAAAGCCTTAAATCAGTCAAAAGATGTCCAGCTGGCCTGGTCGTACCCAAGGGTGTATAGTGTATTGTAGTGTGCGATGTATGTTCTTCATGTTGTGTCTGTCGGTGTCTGATGTAGGGACTATTTGTTTGTGTCATATGTCTGATGTCTTGTCATGAAGTGCCTTGCGACTGTGCCGCAAACCCAACTGCCCCATGGGGACAATTAAGGTATCTACTACTACTATACAGCACTTGCTCCAGAGCATGCTCACTACTTTCTGCCAGCAATACCACAATGCACTGTGTCACACTGTCTGTGACGATGCAAAAAATACCGTACATTAAAAAGAAACTACTGAGTGTCTCTTATAGACCAATATGAAGTGGATGACACAGTTACGTCACTGCAATTGCGCATTCATTGTGGTGGCAGAAAAACAGCTGAAACAATGGTGAATGTACCGTTTATCACAAAACATCCATGGTTTTTCTGGGACAGCCTTTTTATAGTACATCCATGGGCATAGCTGGCTTGTTACCATACTAACTTCCTTATTCCACCATGTTTTAATGCTACACTGGTCACATACATACATTGTGCAATAAGTAGGTTATTGGGGTTATGCAATATGTTAGTGGTGCAATTTGTAGACTATTGGGGTTGGGCAATATGTTAGTTGTGCAATATCTCATTGTGCAAGGGCTGTGCTACACGTAGCCGACAGGGTTGTTCAATTAAAAAATGCCAATGAAAAGAGTCGTTAAAGTGCTTACTATATACGTACCTGTCTAATGTATATGAAAGCATGTTTTGTGTTGCATGAGAGTATGTGTTGACAGATGCTTATTTTCTGTATTTTGTGTTGTCTTTGTAAAGCTGCGGAACGGACAGAGTCCAAAACACATTTCCCTTCGGGGACAATAAAGTATATCTTATCTTATCTTATAAAATGAGCCGAAAAGCCGACTGGTCAACAGCATAAGTGCTGGCTCCTAAGACGGATAAGCTAGCTAGCTAGCTAGCTCTATAGTTAGCTTATCCATCTTCGGAGGAGCTGCCCTTCACTCTCCTCCCAGCATAGTCTGCCAATGGTGGGGGGGCCGCAGGGTGTGCTAGGTAGGGACCGGGTTGGGCGATATGTTTAAAAAAAATGTAACCGGCCACAGTCAGCCCAGCAACCGGTGGCGGCTGCTGAGGCGACTACCCCTGCCCCCCTTCCTCCTCCGTAAGCTGTGAGATGTGTTCGAGCGGCCACCAGCTCTCTAAGTTATTTTAGTCTATTAAATACACAAAATAAACTAACAAACTTCTTCCGAGGCAGACCATTAAATTAGCAAAATAAAATGGCAAAAATCTGCCACTTAAGTGTCCCACCATACCCCGTCTGAATTGTTCTAAATACAGGCGATATTCTGGGTCTCGAAAAGTCAGGAGAATATTTGGCATTGTAATGTTTTAGTGCAGGTATGGAGGAAAAAAAAAACCTGATACCCAACCCTACTGCTGATAACCTGACAGGTTATATATCTACTCTTCAAATTAGTGAACACAGTGAACTTTACATCATGTTTAATATTCCAGGGACCGTGACTGTGATTAGATATTTACCTTGGATAGTTTATTCCGTGTTAACACTTTAATGAATCCATCACCTTTGTTCTGGTCGTTAAATTTAGCTGGGCAGTCTTTTCTTTTTTTTGTGACTTTCATCAATTCCAGGCCTGGATTATGGTTATCAATGGACAACCCAGAGTCTCCAGAGACCCAGCAGTCAATAAAACACAGACAGGACAATAACCACCCAG
This sequence comes from Sander vitreus, assembly GCF_031162955.1. NCBI lineage: Eukaryota > Metazoa > Chordata > Actinopteri > Perciformes > Percidae > Sander > Sander vitreus. Next base: position 40,416,334 of record NC_135855.1, on the reverse strand, counting down.
AGTAAATATGATAGATACATCACTGTTCTCCTTCTGTGAGCCTAATCACTGCTGAGAGAGACAGAGTGTTAGCCTCCTCTTTATTGAGCTCATGGAGAGAAGAAAGAGAGGGGAGCGGTTATTGCCATTGATCTGAGGAATCCTCTGGGTGGCTGGTGGGAGTTGTTTTTTGTTGGAGCCATATCGATCCTGCCTCGACTCTGACACTAATAATTGGTCTGTGGTCAGCTCGGTCCGGTCCCCAAGGGCTCCATCACCTCCTTCTGCTCCACACCGAGCGCAGGCCAAGAGGAGACCTGGATGAAGTCATCACAGATCGGCGGGGATGGGTCCTGGAGACATACGAACTTAAAGCAACACCAAAGCACTTTTGCTCTTCGGTCCCCCTACAGGTTGGAAGCGAAATTGTCCATTACCGTTCTCATTTGAACTACAGGTCCGCTACCCGATCTAGCAAACTTGCATAGTGGGGTTATAGCCGATAGAGGGCCGCAAAGCGAATGCAGAAGTGCCGTTCACCCTGTTACGAGTTGATGAACCACTGAAAGGATTTTGGAAACATTATTTTAAGGTACAAAAGAATCTTTATTGTTGCTTTAAAGCTGAACCGTCTCGACAATAATCCACCTTTTGTAGGCTGTGATCTAGGCGTGTCATGATTTTGATTTATATATTTTTAAAAATCAATCAAAATGATTGACTGCAATTCCCACAGTATGTTCCCCTTCTCCAGCCCAGCTTACTTGCCTACATCCGAAGAAAAAAAAAAAAACAGACATAGCGTAGCTTAGCGGCTGGTAGCAACCAAGTACTTTTAGTTGCCCAAACTGTCAAACTATAACTACAGGGCCATGTTTACACTCATAATTTCAATTGTCAATTTCACTTTCAGTTACACCTAGCCACAGACTACATGTGTCTCCATTGGCCAGAACACAAATCTGATTGCAGCCCATCTTGTTTTCTTCCAAGAGCAAATAAGGTCCGGTCCTACTTCAGTCTGAAAGGTGATGGTAAAGCACTAGGGGTGACACGATTTCGATTTTAAATAGAAAATCGATTGAAATGAGCTTTTGATTTCTAATATCAAAATCAGAAGCAGCACCCCCGCCTACTTGCGCACGTCTGAAGGAAAAAAAAACAGATACAGTGTAGCTTACCAGTTGGTAGCATGCAGCTAAAGACACATGTTAATGTTAGCTTACCGGCTGATAGCATGCAGCTAAAGACACATGTTAATGTTAGCTTACCGGCTGGTAGCATGCAGCTAAAGACACATGTTAATGTTAGCTTACCGGCTGGTAGCATGCAGCTAAAGACACATGTTAATGTTAGCTTACCGGCTGGTAGCATGCAGCTAAAGACACATGTTAATGTTAGCTTACCGGCTGGTAGCATGCAGCTAAAGACACAGAGTAACGTCAGCTTATCGGCTGGATGCATTCAGCTGAAGACACAGGGTAACGTTTTCTTACCGGCTGGTAGCATGCCCCTGAAGGCAAAGGGTAACGTTAGCTTAACGGCTGGTAACATGCAGCTAAAGACACAGGGTAACGTTAGCTTACCAGCTGGTAGCATGTAGCTAAAGACACAGGGTAACGTTAGCTTACTGGCTGGTAACATGCAGCTAAAGACACAGGGTAACGTTAGCTTACTGGTAGCCAGCAGCTAAAGACACAGGGTAACGTTAGCTTACTGGTAGCCAGCAGCTTTTTTTCAATCTTTTCCAGACACCATGGTCGCTGCTGGAGTTGGAGATGATGGAGAAACAACAGAACTGGAAAATCCTCCAGCTTCTCTGAAGTCACCATGTGGCAACATTTAGCTTTCCCCGACAGTGAGTTATGGAAACAAACAAAGAAGGTAAAACGTGGGCTCTGACGGGACTCCATGGTTCCTTCAGGTACACCTTATCAAACTAAAACTCTGAGCCTGTGACCTTAAAGTCAATTGGGGCAGTGGTGGCCTAAAGGTTAGAGATGCAAGCTTGTGACCGGTAGGTCGCCGGGTGGGGAAAGTGAAAGAACAGTGCTTGTCCCTCCCTCATTACCACCACTGAGGTGCCCTTGAGCAAGGCACTTAACCCCAACTGCTCCAGTGGAGCTGCTCAGTGGCCAGCAGATCAGACTGTGGTGGTACTGGGCAGCTTCCAGGTATGAATGTGATCACATCAGACTGTGGTAGTACTGGGCAGCTTCCAGGTATGAATGTGGTCAGATCAGACTGTGGTGGTACTGGGCAGCTTCAGCATGAATGTGATCAGATCAGACTGTGGTGGTACTGGGCAGCTTCCAGGCATGAATGTGATCAGATCAGACTGTGGTATACTGGGCAGCTTTCGTATGAATGTGATCAGATCAGACTGTGGTAGTACTGGGCAGCCCAGTATGAATGTGGTCAGATCAGACTGTGGTGGTACTGGGCAGCTTCCCAGTATGAATGTGATCAGATCAGACTGTGGTGGTACTGGGCAGCTTCCAGGTATGAATGTGATCACATCAGACTGTGGTAGTACTGGGCAGCTTCCAGGTATGAATGTGGTCAGATCAGACTGTGGTGGTACTGGGCAGCTTCCAGGTATGAATGTGGAACTGTGTGAATGTGATCAGGGCGTTCCTGCAAAAGAGAGGCTACCTCTCAGTGAACCTTCCCTGAATAAATAAAGGTTAAAAAAAAAAAAAAACGTCATGACCTTTTCCTCTAGCACTACCCTGATCGCTTTATTCCACCTCTGGAGAGGCAGGCGGAGGGCCAGGTGGAGCGATATGCAGGTGGAGAGTTAAATCATCTTCACCTACAGTTAATTTCCTTTTGTCTGAACTAAAGTGGAAATGATGTTGTTTTTCTGTCTTGCTCATCGGGTTTGACGTTTTCAATTTCACACGTTAGTTATTTTCTTAAACGGACAATTTGAAACCCATTTCTTTCTTCCGTCCTCAAAGTGGGCCTTGCTTATTTACAAAATGCCTTCTAGTACACTCTGAAAGGTCAAATGTTCTTTTGTCTTCACATCAAAAATGATTTTCTTTAGCCAATAGTACAGGAAACACTTCTTAAATCAGAGTATTATTGTGTGTCTCAAGGCAGAAGAATACAAAGCTGCCAACATGAGGAAAAAAATCGTATAAAAGTATATCCTCCATATGATTGTTACAAAAACAATATTGTCTGATCCTCATGATCCCTGTCTGAAAAACATTTGTCTTGTTGGAAGGATCTTTTATCACATTTTTCATAGAAAACACTGAGCCCTGGTATCTGGACAACACAATGGAAGTGGTACATCAGTAAATCTGCAAAGAACATTAAAGCGTAGCTCTCCCCAAAATGCAATCTAGGGCCTTTTTGTGAATGTACCCGAGTCAAACTTTCGTTTAAAAGCATAAATAGGACGGAAGCATCACTTTTAAGACTTTTGGCGTATTGTTGTGGTAGGGGCACTACTATGATCACATCAAAATCACTATTTCTAAGTATCACCAGGGGCTCTACACATGAACTCCAGCATTGAGAACATTATTTGTGTTCACACAGTTTACTAAAAAGAAAGGTTTTGAACAACTCACTTTAGCTGTTGGTTTTACTGCTCGTCGCCATTTTCCCAGTCAAAAATAGTCGATCTCCGAATGCCAATGAACGGACTCCATAGGAGGAAATGTCATTCTTATATGAGGCTACAAGGTCAATATTGTTTTTCACGAACGACAAAACAACAAATGATCCGTGCATTTATATGGAACTAAGCTTTAGGAGCTTTCCATCTTTACTCTCCTCCCTGTTACGTTCAAAAGGCCATTTGACCGAAAACAAAAATACACTAAAATCTTAAACTTCCGTCCTAATTGTGCTTTAAGGCTATATTCACAAAAAGACCCTAGGTTGCATTTTGGCGAGAGTTACGCTTTAAACTAAGAGGGCTTTCACACGTGCCTCATTTAGTTTGGTTAAATCACCCCAGAGTTAGTTTTCCCCCTCGATGTGGTTCGTTTTGGGCAGGTCGCACTCAAATGCACACCAAAAGCGGACCAAACAAGCGGCCTATTAACCGTTGTGTTGTCTTCCTGTCGACCATGCAACTTTTGGTTTTTCTGGGTCAACATTTTAGTTGTTCTTTTTCAACATTTGTCACTTTTCCCGGGCCTTTTTGTCGTGTTTTTTCGCCGCTTTATTGATGTTTTCGCCGATGTTTTCCGCTGCGTTTCTGAAGCTTTTTCCGGAATTTTTGACACTTTTTTCAACGTTCTTTTGTCTTTTTTTTCTTCAAATGCTATAAAATTCACCCAAATTCAATGAAAGTAGTGAACTGATCATTTATTTAACTTGTGAAGAGCGTCGTAGGGAACCATCCACGTTATTTTCTTTGACAATTTCAATTTACAATTTTTCTTGAACCAAGGAGATGTAATCATTATGTCGCTCTAGCTACAGCTAGCTACTAGCTGACAGCCAGCAGTTTGGGAACAAAGATGGATGTAACGTTATTAATGAATAACGTTACATCCACGCTACAAGCTTTACAGCATACAGCCCTCCAGTGTATTATAAGATAATACATATGAGGAATTACAGCCATTATATCCGTTATTACAGCTACAGGAACTCTGGAGAACCGTCATATGAGCCTGCAGTGCAGGGCGGCTCAGCTGGGCGCAGTCCTGCTCACGTTCATAATGCCATTCATTATGCCAAGTTAAATAACTCTGGATTTGGCTATTAGTGCATGTTACAACTTTGAAAACGTATTGACTTACAGAAGGACTATTTAAATGTTCGGACTGATAAGTTTATGTACCTCAAAAAAATGTATTAGCTGATATATAGACGTGTCTTTCGCCATCTTAAGTCTATGGGAAAAGTCTTTCTGGGCCAGAATCACGTGACGTTGCAATTCTATCGTTGCCGCTAAGCACATGTTTGCATCAGAGCATGGCGCGGTTCCCGGGGGCTTGGTCCACACTAGTCTGGCGTTGCCAGACCTTCCTCTGCAGCGCTGCGGAGGAAGGTCTGGCTAGTTCACACAGCATCCCGGGATGGGAGAAAAACGTGCTCTGGTTTATTGGCATTTCTTTAAACCAATCACAATCGTCTCGTTTTAGTCGTGCAACAGAAACCTCAGATTGGACAGATAGTCTAGCTAGCTGTCTGGATTTACCCTGCAGAGATCTGAGGAGCAGTTAACCGTAGTCCTCACAAATCCACCGGAGGTTAGAACGCCAACATAAAGAAAGAGGAAGGGGACGGACGTCCGGCTGAATTTCCGGCGGCACCGGAGAAATCACGGAAGTGGAACAGCGTGGATATAGACTGGGTCCACACTGACTGGCTACAGCATCCCTAATGGTAATGATATTGCATGCCATGGAAGGACAGCACAGATCTTGTGATATTGCGAGAATCCAGCTGCCGTGCAAGGTAACTTGAGCTTGATGGTGTTTTTTGCCTCCAACGGCGCCTTCCAGGCAGCTAACCCTAACCTTAACCCTAAACATAACCATTGCCGCGCTGCCTGGGAGGAGACGTCGGGCGCAAAAAACACCAAAGACCGTAACTACATCATTAGAATACATTGTTTTTTTGTGAATACATTCACATTTGTGAATTTAAGATTACTACACACTTTGCAGAGCCACCTTCTCAAGTCTACAGACAGACATTTGAGTGTTTGATACCCAAAGGATCTTTGATGAATTCATGAATTTGCATATTGTACTGTAGCCTCAGGGTTAGCCCTGAGGTTAGCTGGTGATATGCGTGTGTGTGTGTGTGTGTGTGTGTGTCATAGAAACTGTTCAGAAGGCCAAGCATGCCTCACAATAATTAATTTGTAATTCAGAAACAGTAGATGGATAGATGGAAATTAGACGTGCGGCACACAACAGTATCTGTCTGTGGGCCACTCTTAACTGTAATTCTTTTAATGTTAGAAAACAGCCCGAAATGAAATGCGTCCTCCGCCTTCTTTGTTCCTAACAACAGCACATCACTGCTGAGTGAGCATCGCCGTGGAGTCGGCAGGCTTTCTCTCTCTCGCAGGAGATGATTATCACAGCAACTGAGTTGTTTTTGCAGATTATCGGAGATGAGGAAATGCTTGACTGCAGTTCTTTTTCTGCGCTTTGTTTTGTTAAAAGAAGAGCGGAGAACATTATTCAAGCAACAAGAGCAGCAAAAGACAACTCAATTTCAACTTGGCTGAGGCAATAAACGTCATAGCAGTGTGTGTGTGTGTGTGTGTGTGTGTGTGTGGTCTTATCTTCTTCCGATAGCTATTGGGAGGGTTCAGACGTTAGGGTGAGGGTTAACACCTAGTTGTGATTGTTAAACATGGATGAACTACATCTTAAAAGGGATAGTTCAGCTGTTTGTTTTCTTTAAACTTGAAAGTATTTTTCACGTTATCCACATAATACAGGCAGTGGATAAAAAAAAAACTTCCCAAACCAAAAAACACAAAGAGCAAACACGCACAGAGAGAAAAAAATAAAGAGGAGGAAGGTCATGGGACAATCACCAAATCAAGACAAATTTGTAAATGTAAAAATTTCTCACGGTGGGCGCCCGGATAGCTCAGTTGGTAGAGCGGGCGCCCATATATATATATATAAAGGTTTATTCCTTCCTTTGCTGCTTGTCACTCCCCCCTCTCTCTCCCGGTTACCTCCAGGATCTGTGCTAAGCTAGGCTAGATGGAGCCGGTTACCTCCAGGATCTGTGCTAAGCTAGGCTAGATGGAGCCGGTTACCTCAAGGATCTGTGCTAAGCTAGGCTAGATGGAGCCGGTTACCTCCAGGATCTGTGCTAAGCTAGGCTAGATGGAGCCGGTTACCTCCAGGATCTGTGCTAAGCTAGGCTAGATGGAGCCGGTTACCTCCAGGATCTGTGCTAAGCTAGGCTAGATGGAGCCGGTTACCTCCAGGATCTGTGCTAAGCTAGGCTAGATGGAGCCGTTTACCTCCAGGATCTGTGCTAATCTAGGCTAGATGGAGCCGGTTACCTCCAGGATCTGTGCTAAGCTAGGCTAGATGGAGCCGTTTACCTCCAGGATCTGTGCTAAGCTAGGCTAGATGGAGCCGGTTACCTCCAGGATCTGTGCTAAGCTAGGCTAGATGGAGCCGTTTACCTCCAGGATCTGTGCTAAGCTAGGCTAGATGGAGCCGTTTACCTCCAGGATCTGTGCTAAGCTAGGCTAGATGGAGCCGGTTACCTCCAGGATCTGTGCTAAGCTAGGCTAGATGGAGCCGGTTACCTCCAGGATCTGTGCTAAGTTAGGCTAGATGGAGCCGTTTACCTCCAGGATCTGTGCTAAGCTAGGCTAGATGGAGCCGGTTACCTCCAGGATCTGTGCTAAGCTAGGCTAGATGGAGCCGGTTACCTCCAGGATCTGTGCTAAGCTAGGCTAGATGGAGCCGTTACCTCCAGGATCTGTGCTAAGCTAGGCTAGATGGAGCCGTTTACCTCCAGGATCTGTGCTAAGCTAGGCCAGATGGAGCCGGTTACCTCCAGGATCTGTGCTAAGCTAGGCTAGATGGAGCCGGTTACCTCCAGGATCTGTGCTAAGCTAGGCTAGATGGAGCCGGTTACCTCCAGGATCTGTGCTAAGTTAGGCTAGATGGAGCCGGTTACCTCCAGGATCTGTGCTAAGCTAGGCTAGATGGAGCCAGTTTACCTCCAGGATCTGTGCTAAGCTAGGCTAGATGGAGCCAGTTACCTCCAGGATCTGTGCTAAGCTAGGCTAGATGGAGCCGGTTACCTCCAGGATCTGTGCTAAGCTAGGCTAGATGGAGCCGGTTACCTCCAGGATCTGTGCTAAGCTAGGCTAGATGGAGCCGGTTACCTCCAGGATCTGTGCTAAGCTAGGCTAGATGGAGCCGGTTACCTCCAGGATCTGTGCTAAGCTAGGCTAGATGGAGCCGGTTACCTCCAGGATCTGTGCTAAGCTAGGCTAGATGGAGCCGGTTACCTCCAGGATCTGTGCTAATCTAGGCTAGATGGAGCCGGTTACCTCCAGGATCTGTGCTAATCTAGGCTAGATGGAGCCGGTTACCTCCAGGATCTGTGCTAAGCTAGGCTAGATGGAGCCGTTTAGCTCCAGGATCTGTGCTAAGCTAGGCTAGATGGAGCCGTTTACCTCCAGGATCTGTGCTAATCTAGGCTAGATGGAGCCGGTTAGCTCCAGGATCTGTGCTAATCTAGGCTAGATGGTGCCGGTTACCTTCAGGATCTTTGCTAAGCTAGGCTAGATGGAGCCGGTTACCTCCAGGATCTGTGCTAAGCTAGGCTAGATGGAGCCGGTTACCTCCAGGATCTGTGCTAAGCTAGGCTAGATGGAGCCGGTTACCTCCAGGATCTGTGCTAAGCTAGGCTAGATGGAGCCGGTTACCTCCAGGATCTGTGCTAAGCTAGGCTAGATGGAGCCGGTTACCTCAGGATCTGTGCTAAGCTAGGCTAGATGGAGCCGGTTACCTCCAGGATCTGTGCTAAGCTAGGCTAGATGGAGCCGTTACCTCCAGGATCTGTGCTAAGCTAGGCTAGATGGAGCCGTTTACCTCCAGGATCTGTGCTAAGCTAGGCTAGATGGAGCCGGTTACCTCCAGGATCTGTGCTAAGCTAGGCTAGATGGAGCCGGTTACCTCCAGGATCTGTGCTAAGCTAGGCTAGATGGAGCCGGTTACCTCCAGGATCTGTGCTAAGCTAGGCTAGGCTAGCGGTCAGACAGAGTTACAACACGCACGGAGATGAGAAGGGTATGTCTGGACTTATCTCACTTTGGGGGATACGGGGAATAAGACCTAATAAGTCGGCGTGTTCCTTCAAATAACGCTCCAAAGTTAGGTGAAATATTGGCAATGGAAAAAACTGCCATCGCCAATTTCACAGATGGATGGCTTTAGGTATAACGTCTCTGTAATCTTTTTTCTGTCTCTATGTAACTGCTTTGGGGTCAATTCTTAACGACAACAAGTTTTAGGGTTTCTTGTGCAATTTTCTGCAGTTAGTTCTCTGATAATCTCTTACATATCCAAGCAAAATTAAAACTTTAACTGAAATATCTCTTATCGAATGGATATTGAACCGAATCAGAAATCAAATCAGGTCCTTGTGAATCCAAATTGAATTGATTCAAGAAATCAGTGGCGATACCGAGCATCATTTCACAAACTCAAAATATGAATGACCCTTACTTGATTCCATACGTGTCCAGATATGTGTTGAAAACCTAAAACCAATTGTTAATTTACACACAACTATAAGTGTGTATAGTAAAACTCACAAGCCAAACGATGGGTCATCTCATGCATGAATCATTGTACATATGCGCAGTTTGTCTGCTGACACTGTACATATGGCGTTTGATGGCCTACATGCAGAGAGGCCGACTAATAATTCACAAGTTGTTGCTAAGAACCTTGGGGGGGGGGGGCGGGGAGTGGATGCATTTTGCATGGCTCGAGGATGGCTGATTAGCTGATTATGACATTTATGTAATTTGTGCCAAGGACTCACACACACACACTATTTACAGTATGTGTGTACAGCTTCTGGAAGTACGCACAGTAAATATATGCTGAAGGTCATTGCACACCATCAAGCCACTATTATACTCCTTATTCTGACATTTTAGAAAATAGTTAATCGTGCAAAGAGAAAAAAGCCAGATGAAGAAACCTCTAGTGTACTGTCTACTGTATTTTATTTTTTTATCAGATTATTAAAAATGTTATGATGATAAAATATCGCAAAAGCTATTCGTGAAATTGGCAAACAACCTAAACAAACTTTGTATCACGTACGTAGAGAAAACAAAAGAAAGTCTTCCAACAACATGAAAAATTTACTTCTTGTCGACCTGTCGACGTACAAAAGTTATTTCCCTGCAGTGTTTCTTAAAAATAACACACTGACAGCAGGGAAATTTAGACAGGTCGGTTAGAGATTCGGGATTGAGATATGTGAGATATATATATGAGATATGTAAAGAAGTACATTTTTCACGTTGTTGGAAGACTTTCTTTTGTTCGAGCTTGGCTAACAGCTTCTCCAGGCTTCCAGTCTTTGTGCTAATCTAGGCCAATCACATCTTCTATCTTTTTGATATTAATGAACGTCCGTTACATTCAAGCCGTTGCCAAATGAGCTACAAAGCTAATCAAGACTATCGGCTCCACACAACTCTTTGTATTTCTCAGTATGACTATGTTCAGAAGATTGTGGCGTCCGGTGACTTCCGGCATCATTACTTAATTCTATACATATACATAATGTTGTGAAATGTTTGTTTACAGCACTTAAATAAGAAATTAATGTTGTTTAGTTTAAAACGGTCTAAAGGAAATGGTAAATTAGTGTGATTAAAACTCACTATCTACATTATTTACAGTACTTTATTTACAGCTGATATGTGAAAAGGTACACAACCTTATTTGTTTAACAGTCATTTAGTTTTACTGCGAACCGTCACAGGAAGTGCTTTTATTTTGAAGTGTACTCACAACTGTTGCTAGCTTACTGAGATGAACGTGAGACGCTAGATGAAAAACACGTCCGTCAAGCTTAAGTTGTTCACTTTCTTGTTTGTGAAACTGCAACACATTGAACAGTAAATGTTCACGGTAAAAGACAAGGGTTTTTGGGGCGTCATTCTAAGCCATTCCACTACAACATAGAAATCTATGTATCCAATTAATTTCTTTTTATTTGCAATTGAACGACTGTATTCATCCAAAATAATCTGGTTTGCATTTGAAATTTTCATTGGACCAATTACACACATGAAAGGTTCACACAAGCTTAAAATCACCGACCTTGGAGTATCCAGGAATTTATAATGTATCCCAAGATATTATTTGCCCTGTAGGGGGGTAGGAAGGTTTCAGTAATCCCCAAATAACATAAATGTGAGTGAAACAGTAATTGAAGTTGGACCGGTGTTTGCCGAGGATGCTCCACATTTTCTGAGTGGGTGTAGAAGAACAAACCAGTGCCAGACGACGTGTTAAAAAAAGGGCAAATTTTATTTTAAAGCACTTACATAGAAAAATATGATTGATTTGAGTCAACGATAATAAATAGAGTGCCTGACTCTCCCCAGGCCTGTCGGTACAACAGTACAATCAATATCCAGTTTCACAATACAGCAAAGGCACTAGCATTTACCACAATCAACAACAAGTCAATGGAGGCGCCATGGATGGATGGCGGGGGGGGGAGGGTGGAGGAAGGGGGCGGGGCATTTTAGTTCACACTCACTCGTCTCCAAACCGTCTGAGCCCTCCGTCACATAGGAGTCAGCCCTATGTTCCCACATTACTAAGATGTTTCTTCAAATGAGGCCCTATGTTAGGGTTAGGGTTACATTCCATCTGTAGTCCATTGCTACTGGATAATAGGTTGGGTGTAATTGGCTACCAAATTGGGAGAAAGGGGGATAAAATCTGATACAAATGTATGAAAAAGGAACTGTGGGAACATAGGGCCTAATTTTGGAAAATAATCTTAGAAATGTGGGAACATAGGCACGCTCCCGTCACATAAACCTCGGGCTCAAACGTCCGCTCCTCAATCTGACTTTTTCTCTGTGGAAACGCCACTAGATTTGAATCAAATCTTTCTCGACTTGCCTTTTGTCCAAATGCAAGTGGGGATCAAGAAAATAAACGGACAATGTGATGGAAAAACAAATGGCAGTGGCGGTACGTGTCCACATTGGCGAAGGGGGGGTATTCGCCCCGCTTCCCAGCATCGGACGCAGGATGGGCTCGCCCACTGGGCTTGTGCCGATTTGGCGATCAGATTTAAGTAACTATTGTTAAAGGTGCAGCAGGTAAGACTTCTAAAACTAACTTTCTGTCATATTTGCTGAGACTGGCACCTCTGGAACCACCTACAGGCTGTACACCGTCCACCGCTCCCTGTTCTGATGCACCAATCAGGGCCAGGGGAGGTGTCTAACTACATGTCAGTCACGCTCATTCTCCCTTGTGGGGGGAGGGGCTTAGGAGACCGTTTTGGGCTTTAGCAGAAAGGGGGGAGGGACTGAGAAGTTGTCGATGTTCACATTTTTTGGCTAAGTCCTGGATCTTCACAATCCTACCTACAGCACCTTTAATTAAAATCGCTTTGATATCGGCGTAAGGAAAAACCAGTCAGCCTGCAGCGTCTACTGGGGGCTAAGCCAGCGTTTTTTCCTGAATAGAGCAATTTTTGGCGCCCCCATAAAGAGGTTTTAGCCAGCCCCAAAGTAAAATCACCAGCACCAAAATGATAAAAAATTAGAATAAAAATAGCACTTAAAATCCTCTTTGACTGTGTTTAAAGGCAATTTACCAAACAACCGTTAAACAAGCAGAACATAAACGCGTATCTCAGTTTTACCGTCCAGAGTCTGGCTGTGGCGCACTCTCCCGGTGATTTTAACGGTGGTATTTTAATATAAATATTGTTTTTTTAAGCAGTTTTGTTGATTGGGGTTTCATTTACTCAAGCGTAATAAACATTTTGTTTATTAAATTATTCAGAAATGATAATGCGACTTCTGTCAAACAAGGTAACACAGACTCATTGCCTTTACCGTACGCAAATCGATCATGCTTACTGTCGTGCGTAGTCACCCCCCCCAAAGGCCCATTCTGAGTCAGGAAAGACCCGGTAAGCTACAGTGGCTAACGGTAACGATCGTTGGTGGGAGCCTCACCTCCAACACGGCGAATAAACTACAGTTATTTCACGTACAACTATCTCTAAAGGAGGTAGAGGAATAGCTAAATTTGACGTGAGAGAAGCCATTGCTAACTACTTAGCTAAAGTAGCTACCAGAGCTAATAGCGTGTAAACAACTGAGGGATTAGCAAGAAGTCGCTGAAAGAAGGAGAGCGCTGAGTGCTTGAGTGAACTAGCGTAGGTTTAAATGTAAAGTGGATAGTTAGCCGCTGTAAGGAAGAATATGACAAAATAAAGTGCGTCGAGCTACCGAAGGCAAGACGCTATTAACAGCAGAACAGAGGCATTGTCAACCGTAAATGACGTAATACGCTTTCGGCGTAGCCAGTTTCATTGAAGTGGAAGCCGCGTCGCAAATGCGTGTTATGTCCAATTACGTGGTCAACGTACAGGGTTTCCGCAGGGTCAAAAGTCTAAAAGTTTAGGCCTTAACGTGTTAAATTCACCAAAGTATTGTATTCTTAAATCATTTTAAACAGGTCTTCCTACATCCATGTAACGCCTCCTCTAATGCTTTTATTCGGTGGTGTTGTAGTTCTTTCTTTAGCTCGTCCAAATATAATTTGCTGTATATCTGCAGATCATTATGACTCTGTGGACGATTTCAAAATATAATATATAATATAAGTGATCTCCCAAGCCTATTTGCCACGAGCAGTTATCAGTTTCTCTTCCATTGACCAATGACAAGCAATGAAAACAGGCTCCGCCCTCCTACAACCACGATGGCTGCAGCTGATTGGACGAATGCTTCACTCGTTGAGCTGTCTGCTCCCGGATTTTAAAACCGACCAACACGGCTGCTCGTTTGGAAACTTTCTCTTAAGTTTTACAAAAAGAGCTCACCCCAAATGTGTTTCTGAAAACATTTTATGTTCTAAAAATCTGGAGCTGCTGAATCCGTCTTCATTTAAGATCGACAACAGTCAGTTGAAAAGATTTTAGTGAGGTTTAGAGAGGCGGCAAGTCGAGCTGGATGCCTCCTGATTTACATAAAGTATCCTGGATTCAACTTTATGCAAATGAGGAGCGTGCAACTCCATGCCCCGTCTCTCGGAAGTCGCAGGATGCATTGCCTGTCTGCTTACACGGACAACGAATGGGAAGCGTAGAAATGATGTTCTCTGTGGACACGAACCTTTAGAAGAGTAGAGAGGAGATGAATGATCGGAAACAAAACTAAAGACCCGAGAGGCTACAATGTCAAATCCCCCAGTTTTTTTCCCCTGTGCTGGACATCACAAACACTCAGATCATCCTCTGGGGAGTTCAAATATAAACTGAAATATGTGATGTGTAAATCTGGCCGATAACTTTTGAGAATAGGGTTGGGTACCGAAACCTGGTTCCACTATGGGAATGGAGGAAATGTTTTCCCTCTGTCACTCCGAAACAGACGTAAAAATATCACACTCCCTCTGTAGTCTACCGTTAGCTAGCTACCGTAAATGTAAGCTACTTTTAAAAAGCCATATTTTCCCTCTGGGCTCACCAAAACAGACGTAAAAGCATATTAACCATTCACACTGCACGTGATCACTAGTAAACATATTACACATCTTTGATGTCATTTTTCAGTTTTTAGAGTACCGGTTCGGCATCGGAATCGTAAAAAATCCAAATAATACCCAACCCTATTTGAGAATAGTTTAACTGGTGCCAAAGTCATGTTTTGTAAAATTATAATCTGACAGCAGCTCAAAACAAAAGGTGAGAGAGTCTTTAAAGTCATAGTCAGAGGAGATGATGTGTTGGTTGGAAGTGTTCAGACCAAGCAAACACTACCATCCTCCACAACATGTAAACACATATAAAAATATATATTAAAACAATAAAATTAGGAAGATTTAAGTCCAACTGAAACTGACAAATTACAGGACAAAAGTCAGTATCCAAATTTGTCTGGTTTTTTTTTATTTATACCGCCTTCTTGAGTAGTTTGTGTTGTTTTACTGTGTGTACATATTGTAGATCCAGAACTTCTTTGCATACAGCCAATTAAAACTATTTGGGCTTAGTATTTAAAATAGCTAAAAGACACCATTAGCACTGATAAGAGGGTCCAAGGAACTTTGGTATTTTTCAACCTGGACCCTATTTTCCTATGTTTTTGTGTCTAAGTGACTAATGGAAACAACAATCTCTGAAATTGGTCCAGTATTGAGCGGGAGAGCTGCACTCGGCAGTGGCGAAACAAGCTACAATGTAATCGTCTGGGCGATTACACCGGGTCAATTTCCGTGCACTAACAGTGTTGTTTTAGCCGCTTACCGGCTCAGGTTGTTATTCTAAGTTTCTGACATGGAAAGATAGAGAAGTTGCCATGCTTTGGTGTGTACCGATGCAAGGTCAATACGGTAACTTTGTCTCGGAAAAATGTGCTTTGGTACAGGATTTCTTCTCTTCTTTGGCTGCCAGTAGGCGTCCCGGCTTTATGAAGCTTCATGAACTATTTTCTTTATTCTCTGAGACCACTACATGGCGGTCTTGGTTTAAAGAAAAAAGGCTCAAGGAATAAGCCTGGCTCCGCACTCCTACGTACTTCCGCTCAATTTCATTTCCCTTCAGTACTACGTCTGGGTTTGCAGTATATTCTTGGGTTTTCTCAGGCCAATCTTTACCGGTCCAATCAGCGAACAGAGGGAGTGGCTGAGAACGATGACGTTGAGGTTGTAGTTCCGTCATGGCGGCGGAGAAAGATGTGAGCGAAGCCATTCGGTCCGTTGTGGCAACGCTGCAGAATATCCAGAAGTTTGCTGAGTTGTGTTGGTGGCCATGATGTTGTGGCCCTCCTCCCCACGGGGTTCGGGAACAGTTTGATCTTCCAGCTCGCTCCGTTAGTGGTGAAGGAGTTGGCTAAGGCTAACGCTACGATGCTAAGCCGACGTCACGACCAAACGTTAGCGATTGGTTATGGCAGATCCAGAGTGGGTCTGGGCAGATCCAATAGTTTTAAACTTCAACAGAGTACCCGCCTTCAAGGAAGTTAACACTTGTCAATGGAGAGAGGCCAGACTCTCTGGACCAATGAAATGGACCAGAGTCTGGTAGGACGAGGCTAATGTACCAGAGTCTGGTAGGATCAGGCTAATGTACCAGAGTCTGGTAGGACCAGGCTAATGTACCAGAGTCTGGTAGGACCAGGCTAGTGTACCAGAGTCTGGTAGGACCAGGCTAATGGACCAGAGTCCGGTAGGACCAGGCTAGTGGACCAGAGTCTGGTAGGACCAGGCTAATGGACCAGAGTCTGGTAGGACCAGGCTATCAAGGAATGGCAATTCATTGTGCTTTCAGCCCTTTGTTGAACAGGGAGCGCCATCTAGTGGGCTCACAGAATAAAGAAAATGGTTCACGAAGCTTCATGAAGCCTTATTTGGCCATCACTACATCCCGGTCAAAACGGTCACTGCAGACCCGATGGTCCGCAAGGCGCAGTGTACGGACCGCAGTATGAGGATCCATTCGTAGCAAAGCTAGCCACAGCTTCTGTCCCTGGCTGGGGAACAGAACAAAAAGTCTTCACAGGTCCAAAATATTGGACCCAAATCCGGCATCAGATAAAACCTGTCAGAACAAATAAACTAATAATACATTTTAACACATATTTTCTCATATAGTTTGGAGGCTAAAGAAGCAATTCTTTAAATAAAAATAAAAAAACGCTGGTCATACTTTCAATTTTGAATTTCATCTGATGGCAGAAAGATGTGAATTTGTCATTTCAGTTGGACTTTACAAAATGAAAACGGGGAGTACAGTAGACGGCACATATATCCAGGGAATCAGACACATTAAAGACGAAATGGCACGAACACAAGAAACAAAACAAAAAAGCTCCTGCTCTTCGTCCGAGTGTGAGAGTTTGATTTCAGAGCAAACAGCTTCATTAAGAACGACTCACCATTCAGCGTCAGTGTTGGTCCCCATCAGTAATGATATATCTAGTATTGTTTATAGATTTTTGCTTCTTTCAGAGGGATAAAATGATGGAAAACAAACCTGGAAAAATGACTATTTTCTTACGTGTAAAAACATAGTAGTGCAACTTCTTTACATGCAAGCAAATACATGATCGAGAAAGCGAGAATGACATTGACAACAGTCAGCAAGCGTGTTGAAGACGAGTCATATGTGTGTCACACACACACACACACAGGGTTTGTGGCACTATCTTTGTGGGGACCCGTCATTGACATAATGCATTCCCTAGCCCCTTACCCTAACCTTAACCATCACCACTAAATGCCTAACCTTAACCCTTACCCTCACCCTAACCAGAACCTCATTCTAACCCTAATCCTAAAACCAAGTCTTAACCCTCAAACAGCCCTTTAAAGTTGTGGGGTCCCACACGGGCATTTTGGGCCCCACAAGACTGTCGGGACCCCACAAGTATACTGGACTCACGGTTGTTGGGCCCCACGAATATAGTTAAACAAGAACACACACACACACACACACACACGCGCGCACACACACACACACACACACACACACACACACACACAGCCCATCGCTGAAGCTCACAGAAAGTCGGAAATGACTCGCACGGGACAAGATGGATTTTCTCTTCAAGAGGTCATAAAATATAGAAAGAAAAAAATAAAACTTCTTAAGTAAAGTCGTAATCAATTGTTATTCATTGGTTTTGATTTACACTGGAAAAAAAAGTTAAATTAAATATCTCAGTAAATACCATGAAAAGTGATAAGGCTTAAATCTTTTCTCCGGTTTGATGATTCAAACGCAGTCTTCTCTTTTAAATCTGAACTCTGAAAACGACATGGGTTCCTGTTGCGTCCAGACATCCACTTGGACGGACTGTTCCATCGCGTATCTTCTGGGAAAAAAAGCCCTGATTGTCAGAACAAGTTTATAAAGAAGAATATGGTTTTTATTTCCCGGCCTTAAAGCTAAGTCCTGTTAGTATCCACACTCGTCCATTCATCGCTCCCTCTCAGCCCAGCCAATCCTGCATAAGGAAACTCGCTGCCATTCTCTCTGGTTGTTCGTCTCTGGAGTCGACTGGAGAATTTAAGCGTACCTTCGGTATTTTTTCAACCTGGACTCTATTTTCTCATTGTTTTGCATCTAAGTGAATGATGGGAACGACAATCTTTGACATTGGTCCAGTATTAAAGCAAAAACAGCTACAGATGGCAGTCAGCGAAACAAGCTGCAATGTAAGTTAATGGGTAGTTGTGCATCTTCAATTTACATCCACTAAAAGTTCTGTTTTTGCCGCTGACAGACTCAGATTATTATTCTAAGTGTCTGACAACATTATGGAAAGGATCCCTACAGAGATAGACCTTTTAGTTAAAGAGTAAGATCCTTTATTTAAACATAAAAACATTCGCAAAATTGCTAGCACCAAACTCACCAGACTCCATGTAAATAAACAGTAACTTTATCATTGTAAAACACACTTCATTCAAAGTGGACAGAAACAAAATAAAACCATCAAAAGCCGTCTTGGTTCATCTTTCCACTGTTCCAACAATCACCACTCTGGTTTGGTTGAAATAAACCCTTAATTCAACTATTTACATGTGGAAATATGCTGGCTCTATACACGCTAAAAGTACTGATTATTTACATGGAGTCTGGTGGGTTTGGCGATTGGCAACCTCGGCGCCGTTTCTGATTAAAAAAAATTGTCCTTTAGCGTTACATTGCAGTCCGGTCCATGGCTGCTGATCACAGCGTTCTCGTTCAATGCTGGAGCAATTTCAAAGATTGTTGTTCCCACCAGTCACTTAAACACAATAACATCAGAAAATAGGGTTCAGATTGAAAAGAAACAGAGTTACCCTTCAATGCACAGGAGCCCGAGAATGTTCCAAAGGGCTGTAAAGCTTTACCATCAATGTTTGCTGCCCAGCGGCGCAGTGCAGCGTCAGTACGAGTCTGTCCGAACTCTGGGACCTCGTCCGGAGGCTGAGGGACTCGCTGGCTCTCCGCAGTTCTGCTCTTTTAGATGGTCCTCTGGGCCGTGAGGTACTTGAGAGCAGCCGAGCCGTACTTCCTGGACAGGTCCTGGTGGAACTCGTCCTTCAGCGTGTTCAGACAGTTGCGGTAGCTGGAGCTGGAGCGAAACTTGGAGATGTCGAAGCTGGGAGCGTGGGGCATGTGGATCATGAAGGCGTTGGGGAGGACCATCAGGTCGTACTCCTGAGGGGAGGGAAAACAAACGGATTGAGACCACGGAACATGAAATAATAAACGGTAAATCACACCCTCGATTTACGAACTCGAACGGTTACCAATAGGGATGTAACGATTACCGGTGTAACGGTAAACCACGATAAAAATGTTGACGATAACAATTACCGTTTTCATTTAAAATATCATTATTATCACGGTGGATTACCACAGTGTGGAAACCGTGTGTTTAATCCTTCCCAGCTTCATCCGAGTCTCTTGAAGTTGCCGCGCAGGCGCTCTGCGTAGCCTCCAACGTGCGTTTCTTGAAGTTGGAATCATGGCGGAAGGAGGAGATGACAGCGCTCAGGACATTTATCAGCCCTCTGAGAGGACTAAGTCTGAAGCATGGGCATATTTTGGTTCTTATAAGAATGCCGAAGGACAGTTGATTGAAGATAGTTATCCTGTCTGCAGAACGTGCAGGAAAAAGTTGCTGCTTGCACTTTTCATAAGGTTTTGCCTATATTTTTGTAATGTAATAAACACTGTTAGCCTAGAAATCTAGACGCACCCTAGCGGCAGCAAATTTAATTTGCAGCCAGGGTCGTCTAGCAACTCTCCGTTGGCTTGCAAGCTGGAAAAACCAAACTCTGGTCAAGCCAATCACATCCTGTATAGAGTAGGTGGGCGGGGCTTATGGCTGCTGTTGCTGGGAACAGCGGCCTTCTGGAAGACTTGGAGTTCAGCTTTTCTTTGAGAAAAGAACAAAGAACGGCACTGAAGTCATTCTTAAAAAAGGAAGATGTGTTCGGAGTTTAAAGTGTAATCTATCATCTAGCGTTGCTCTGATTGGTTGTAGCGCTATCCTATGGCGTGCAGAGGGAATCTGAAAGACAACCGTTTATCCCGCCCCTCAGATTGAGCCCTGCCAATGGGGAGTTCCCAGACCTAGTTCCTGGTGTCTAGTTTTAGCTCTAGCCGGGGTGGGATAGGGGGACAATAATGTCTGTAGATTTGTATGACTTTATGTATATGTATTGCATACTGTAAATACTTTGTCTGTATTTTATTGCACCATCTACCTGCCCAGTAACCTGACTCCGCCAGATGGATTTCTTCGCATTTGCTCGGCATATCCATCTGGGAACTTTCTGTTGGAGAACTTTTGGGAAGGGGCGAAAATACTGGTTAGCTGATTGGCTAAACCATCTGTCTGGCCAAATCAACCAATCAGATCAACGATATATCAAACACTTGCTGAAACCAGTCAGGAGAAGAGCAACAACATCTTTTCCTCCGAGAAAAGCCTCCAGTGCCGTTTTTTACTCTTCTTTCAATGAAGGAATACTTTCTAATTCGGATAAAACTTGCGCGATAGCTACGCTCATCTCATCCGTGGAAGCCGCCACGTTGTTTAGACTGAACAGTTGCTTCTCGTTGCGTCACACCTAAACCCGCCTCAAAACCGACGCCGATTGGTCGGTCGTTTAGCGAACGGCTCCAAATTTTCTCCGTCTCAAGATGCCAGACTGATCTGCGAGTGGAAAACTGGAGCTCGCCAGATCAGGACGCTCTCACGAGGCTACCTGCCCAGGGACTACGGGCAGAAACTACCAATTTGCTACAACCTAGCACAAGACATCTATTAATGTTTTTTCTGCACTGTCCCTGTTCAAATAAATAAATTACAATTACAATTTATATTCCTCTTCACCCAACATGTG
This sequence comes from Sander vitreus, assembly GCF_031162955.1. Taxonomy (NCBI): domain Eukaryota; kingdom Metazoa; phylum Chordata; class Actinopteri; order Perciformes; family Percidae; genus Sander; species Sander vitreus. The sequence goes on along the minus strand of NC_135855.1, from coordinate 40,395,746 downwards.
TGTGTGTGTGCGACTGAACAGCCGTCAGACGTACCTGTGCATCCAGCTCCAGGATGTGAGACACCTTGTTCCAGCCGAAGCCGACGAAGCGTTGGTCATACTCGGGACAGTCTCGCCTCACCACGACGTACGGCTCAAAGTCCGGCTCCCACTCCACCTTATACGGCGTGGTGGCTGTTCGCCATTTGGCATAGTTGGTCGGAGCGTGACCTTTAGGCCACACATGATACCTGGAGATGCAGGAAGAGAAAGACATGGGGCGAAAAATAAAATAATAATCTACTTTTCTTTCCCCAATCATGATTCACCGATATGTTTATTTTTATGTTGTTCATGCCTATACCTGAAGGTGTAAAGAGCCCCCATGTCCAGCATGGAGAGCAGCTCAGCTTTGGATTTGGGGAAGGACAGACGGTAACGAAGTGTCTCGAATGCCGGAACCACCAGAGCCTTCTTAGTGTGAGCCATGTCCAGCTGCACCATGGACCTCCTGCATGGAGGAAAACGGTACAGTGTTCATAGGACTAAAACTCAACATTTCTTATCATGGATGAGTAAGACGAACACAGTATTCAGGTGTTATGTAGTCTGGATCAACAATGTTCCGGCGGATGTGTTGCCGCTTAAACTATAATCAAAACCTCAGAGCTAGCGAGCTACACGCTGAAAATGTCAAGTTTTGAAGAACATTTGGATGGTGCAACAAGGCAGATTATTTTCTATTGGCTGTTGAAACAGGAGACGTTTCTTACGTTCTAAAACCAGCCTCTGGAGACTCCACTAGCTGACTTCTCATTGGCTGTTGAAACAGGAGACGTCTCTTACGTTCTAAAACCAGCCTCTGGAGACTCCACCAGCTGAGTCGCAGCGACCCCATCAGTTGTTTGAGTCGAGCTGAGACGGGCCGGTTCAGACCGCTGAAACTTTTCCTGCAACGCTCTAAAACTGTTTTGTCTTGTCTAAAATCAATCGAAACTGGCTTAACATTATTGTCCTAAAAGATTGTGAACCGGAGACTTGATACATGGAGGGCGGACTTTAAAGAGGACATTTCAGAAAACGCATACCACAAACAAACTAGAGCTAACTCTAATTTAAGCCACTCCAATATAATTGGCTGATACAGACATACATGCCTCCTGTTTTGTTGAATAGATACAACAGTTGAATAAAATGCAACAGTTAAAAGTTATAATTGCAATGGAAAATCAATAAAAACATTGTTAAAAAATGAGAATAAGATTGTGGACTGGAGCCCCGCGGCTGGCCGTACCTGAGGTAATCATAGAGGCCGTACATCGGCAGGAAATCCACGTCTGTCAGGAAGACGTACGGCGTGTTGGCGTTCTTCAGCGCCACGTTCCGGACCAGGTTGACGGGGTAGAACTGGCCCTCCTTGTAGACGATGTGGTAGCCAACGTTCTTGCGGTTCTTGAGGACCTCGGAAGCCTGGGCGTAGCGGAGGAACTGCTGGGCCTCGGCGTCGGACATGTAGAGCGCCAGGCTGATGGGGCCTTCCCAGTGCTTGCAGATGGCCTCCAGCATCTGCAGCCTGCAGGTCGAGCAGACACAAACGTGTTCAACAAGGAGACGAGGATTGCAACTTACGTTCATTACCAAATAATTCCTCTAATTTGTGAATTAGGGGCAGGACCATATAAGCATGGCTGTAATTTTCATCTAACAGTTGGCGGCAAACATATGCATATGTCAATTTCCCGTCCAGCGCTCACGTTGTTTAAATAGCAAATGCACCTGCGCCCATGGACGTGCTGGTCTTACAGGGAGGTGTGTTCAGGTGCATTCTGGGCGTGCTGGTCTTACAGGGAGGTGTGTTCAAGTGCATTCTGGGCGTGCTGGTCTTACAGGGAGGTGTGTTCAGGTGCATTCTGGGCGTATTGCTATCTTGAGGCAGTGGGAAGTGATGGCGCCATTGACCAACAAAAACCTGGTCTAAAGTCAATAACGCAGCATTTCATTGTTATTTTAACAGAGCATTAGTAAAATGCTCCTAGGCTCGTGCACAGCGCGCACACTATGCTTGTTACACACACAGGGACGCACAGCAGCACACACACATGCAGAAGATTACAAATACAAATATTACGGTGCAAATCCTCCATCATAACAGCAATGCTCCAAGGTCCAAACGCGCCTGGCTTTTAAAGGGAATGGGAGATGATCTCTGATTGGTTGATTGCATGTTACGCCCAAAACACACCTCTGATTAATGAAGACACTAAGTACAACCCTTTTGAACCATGCGCCCGGTGCACGGACCCTTTTTTCCGCCGTTAAGCTAGCAAAAGTGGATTTGGACACGCCCTAAACACACCTGCGCCAGGCGCTTCACGCCGTGCGCCAAGATCGTTAAAATAGGGCCCAAAATGGCTTAAGAGCAATTATTGAAGGGGACACAAATAATACATACACATTGTACTTGTATAGGATATGTGTAGTTGTGGAACTCCAGTAAGTAGGCTGGAAAAGCGGTTTTATTCACTTTAAACATCGGATGAAGTGATTATTTTCTCTAATCCTGTACAGATGATGCTGGACTGAGAACTGAGCCTCCTAGCAAGCAAGCTAACTAACTAGCCAGCCAGTCGGCCACTAAATTAACACAACTGGACAACTTAATGTTTCAAGCACACACTCTTGTCACAGCTTACAAAAGCACCGCGCTTTTGCCAGTTTAGTGACAACTTTGATCGGCTAATTTTCTGTTACCAGTATATCAATCTGTCAAAATAGACAGTAAAATAAAGTTCTATTATGCATTTGTTCATGTTTCACTAATGGTTTAACCTGAGCCAGGCCATTTAACAATTACAGCAATCATCCATCATCGCACCCATACAGGGTTAGAAGTTAAAAGATATACAGACCTTTTTCACAGCAGACATTTTGACTTGAAAAGCACAGCTGAGATTAATAACCTCAACGATGGCTCAGTTCCATCAAATGTCCCAGTGAGCTATTTCAGTGAGTCAGCATGAACAACACCAGGACCTCTCCTAAGGGGAATGCAGCCATCATTAATGGTTTGAATCCACCTGTGCTTTTCCTGCTATGACATGTCAACATGTCTGCCATCCATTTCAAAACATTTTTGTCACTTTTTTCAGTGCTTGTTTTCTTCATGATCAATAAACCTTATTTATATGACGTTAAACCTCATTTTTGAGGTAAAGAATAAAACAAATATTATGAGGTGTTTGGACTAATAGTTAAAAGCGTAACTGTAATGCAACCTAGGGTCTTTTTGTGAATGTACCCGAGTCAAACTTTTGTTTAAAAGCATATTTAGGACGGAAGCGCCACTTTTAAGATTGGCCGTATTTACGTTTTCGGTCAAATGACCTTTTGAATGGGAGTGCTAGGGGAACTACTATACAACATGAATGAACGTAACAGGGAGGAGAGTAAAGATGGAAAGCTCCTAAAGCTTAGTTCCATATAAATTCACGGATTATTCGTTGTTTTGTCGTTAGTGGAACACAATATTGACCTTGTAGATGAAAAAGGAGCCTCGTATAAGAATGACATTTCCTCCTATGGAGTCCGTTCATTCGGATGAACACTTTTTGACTGGCGAGATGGCGCCGAGCGGAAACAACAGCTAAAGTGAGTTCTTTTTAGTAAACTCTGTGAACACAACCAATGTTGTCAATGCTTTCGTTAAGGTGTAGAGCCCCTGGTGATACTTGTATCATAGTAGCACCACTAGCACTCCCATTCAAAAGGCCATTTGACCCAAAACGGTCAATCTTAAAAGTGGCGTTTCCGTCCTAATTATGCTGTTAAACTTTTTTCATTTGCTATAAAAATTGTGTAAAACACCCAAAATTCTTTGAAATGTATCATTAATTTGATAATTTGACCGGAATGCAGCCATCAGTAATGGGTTTGATTACACCTGTGCTTTTCCTACTACTACGACATGTTGTAATGGGAAAATAACATTTAAATGTGACCTTTTGTTTTTGTCTCTATTTGAAGTTGATTCTCTCATGCTGAAATGAATGTGAGCAGACAAGTGGATCTAAAGTTCATTTGATTTTGATTGTCTCTCAGCACATTCTGTTCTGAAGGCAGATTTGAGATAAAACAGGAACTTCACCTTGGGGGAGGGTGAAAGATAGTGTGCTGAGGGGAAGAAGTCAGATTGACCCTGGCCCAACAATTGTCTCCTGTTATTTAGACTGTCTGCTAAGTACTGCTGAGTCATGCTTACTAGGGAGGGATGCGCCGTTGTATTCTGAAGTGTATATAAACCCAGTGTATTTTTCACTCGTGGAAAGACGTTTCCACACTGTACTATATGTGCTCTGTGAAACTGTATTTCCTGCTTGCAAGTATAATAAATACAAAGACCAAACTTGGTTTTTCTCAACTCTCTTATTTGTTTCACTCTCAAAACGCTGTGCTGCACAGAAACTTCCACAACAATGTCGACATGTCTGCCGTGAAAAAGGTCTGTAGAGGCGATATGGTTTTCTTTTCTTAACGCACTGGTATCTGTTTGGTACTCAGTATCGGCCTAAAACTAAAGTTCAGGAATCGGTATCGGGAAGGAAAAAATGTTATTGGAACATGTTTGATCGTCTGACCCAAGTCATTTCTGATTTTCTTTCTGACGAGCAGCAACTGAAAGAGTGGGCGAGTACTAGGGGTGCATGAAATATCGACTCAATATCGTTATCGCGATATCACGTTGCGCAATATTATATCGAAAGTGTCTCGATAAGTAAGCAGTATTTTGCGGAGCGCTGCGTCCCGTCTGTTGGCTGTGCGGCTTAGTTGTGTTTGATTTAGAGCTCACTTGAAACGCTGTAATGATCACGTTTCATTGGCCAGTTACCGTGCCACCTGCACAGGTTAGTGCACGTCAGCGCACGGGGCCACTACGGGACAAACACTACGGAGCGTACCACGTGACGTGTGTGCAGATTTTGACAGAGTGACAGTGTGAGTGAAGAAATAGATAGAGACAACTGAACAGAACGAATCAGAGAAGAGAAAGGAAAGTAGTGTCCTGTTCTCTTTATTTATATATTTATACTGTCCAACCAGTAGAACATGTCCTGTTCTGTAGACATGGTCCTTATTTATATATATTATACTGTCCAACCAGTAGAACATGTCCTGTTCTGTAGACATGGTCCTTATTTATATA